>NW_022702691.1:181038-183403 GCF_011630105.1 Anneissia japonica | reverse complement strand
TTACTATGCCTAGTATTAATAACTAGCTCATTTTTACATTCATTTGGTGCTCTGCCATTTTGGCAGGTCTTATGGCATCCAGTATTTTAGAGTTGCCTATTCTCAGCTCTTCTCTTAATTTAAAAATAGCTGTCACCCTGTTTCATTTGATGAAGAAAAACGCGCTTTTCCTTACTCTTTGTGCTTTTCCCAGATGGGTCTTAGTAGGCCTAGGTAATTATGCAAAACCAAGGCCTAACTAAAAAATTAAAATTGTCATAGTATGTAACTCAAGTTAAAATAACACTTTTCATTACTCGTGCAGCTAATCAAATATTATATGTCATTTAAACGACCCATTGGTATTAACATAGTAACATCAATGTATTTCTAAAAATTAGACAGCAACATTCTCTCAGAAGTTGTTTTGTAGACGTTTATCTGTTGATGACATTTTGACCTCCTGAATTCTGCAATGAGATTTTCGGGTCGATTCAGCCGAGACGGCCCGAGTGGAGTTTCATGTAAATGTTTCGTACGGAAAAAAAAATCGCCAGCGGCGAACACTACAATTTAAAAACTGAGGGCGCTCAACTTAATTATCTAAAATTATAAACAATATCGTGAACTTCACAGTTATAGAAAGAAGAATTGGTGCAGGTCTTCCAAAGTTGATCACAGTGCTTTACACAAAACATAGCAGAGAGGGAAACCTAGTGGCAAAATGATTTTTATTCTTTTATCATGATTTTATGATTATTTCTATTCTGTTTTTGTCTAATCTCAATTTCATCATAAACTAAAGGTAGTGGCTATCGGCACTGCCGCAGTGCCGATTTGGCACTGCCGCAGTGCGAAAAAAAGCTTCTGTTTTCTATCGGCACTACCACAGTGCCAAAAAGATGCTGTTTTTCTATCGGCACTACCGCAGTGCGAAAAAGTTGCTGTTTTCTATCGGCACTGCCACGGTGCGAAAAGCTGCTGTTAATTAATCGAATCGATGTTTTTATCGATAGATGACATTGGTATAATTCATGATTCATAATTTTATTTCACTCATAACGTAATGGGACTGGTAGGCAAAAAAGGGAACATGTAAATAATAATAAAATAATAATAATAATAAAATATAATGATGATAATAATAGGCCTAATAAATGACGTTTAAAATACAGCATTGAAAATAATAATAATAATAAAGATAATAATAAATAAAAAATAATAATAATAAAGTAATAATAATGATAATAACAATAATGAATGATGATCAAAATAAAGCATTGAAGTGAATTCAGTTAGTTATTAAAACAAGATTTGGAGGGCTGGACTGCCATGAAGGTGTTGTATTAATGATGTTCTAAATATTTGGCTTCATTATATCAATAATTGATTAGGTCTAGCATAGCCTATATTATTGTTAACATTATATTATATTTGTTTTACAATTAAGAATTATAATTATTTCTAATTAAATTTTTAAATATATACATTATATATTATCTTAGGCATATACATAAAACAAAAAATAAACAAACCATAATAATAATTTTACTATCGTTTGATTAATTAGATAATAATAATCAGCATATTAAATAAAATTACGTCCATGCAAAACCTGCTTTTAAATAAAAAATGTTATCTATTTGATTCTGCTTTAAAGAATAATCTTATAAATTATCAGTTTATTTTCTGCGATAATTTTAACCACATAGGCTAATTCATGTTTTCAATGTTAATATGGTTGATCAATAATAGGCCTAAATAAAATACTAGTTATTTTGACACGGTTGTACTAATCGCGGTAAAACTGTGTCATACCATGTACAGTACGCGTAGTAGTACTCTTGAAATTAATTCCCTTTTTCTCGTGCCATTCTTCTTTTTGGCTATCCTACTTCCTCCTCTCTCTGGCTACAGGAAATTCTGAAGGAGGGGGGTAAAAATGTTTGTAAATGAGCTTCCCCCCCCCCCCAATAAAAAGGGTGTCCCAGAAATTTTGATTTCTAAATGACTGGAAATGTCACTTTGTTGACTTCTGAGGTGTATTATTAGTGGCTTTTAATTTCCTCAGAATTCAAGGTTTTCCTCCTCTTAAAAACAATCAGGCAAAAGCAGAATATGATTTGATGTAGCCAAAGTAGTGGGGTTTCTTAGTCCCAAAAATGGCATGATACTTCAAATTTGAGTAGAAGCATGAAACTTATGTATGTCAACTCACATTTTCCACTATTTTCATGTTTGTAAGACGTATATTTACTTACTTAAATCTACAGTACATAGGAAGAAGCAAAGTGACGAAATTCTTCAGTAATTAGCAATGCAGTAGCACAGAGAACTCTATTTGTTTTTGTTAGTGATTAAAATTCATGCATATTCCTATAGGGGT
>NW_022702691.1:179503-179871 GCF_011630105.1 Anneissia japonica | reverse complement strand
TTGGTGCTCTAGTTGTCATCGTTGGTGTTATGGTGGAACTGAAATCAAAACTGAACGTCTGTGTTCGTAGCTGTCGTCGTCGTCATCATCATCATTCTCGTTAGCTGAATCAATGTCATTAAAGAATTGACAAAATCATCATCATAATTCCTATTAGCAGAATCAATTAATGGAAGCATTAAAACAATAAACAGAAATATTTGTGATTCAATATTTCGACATTAATTATGTCATCCTAATGAAATATTTGTACATTACAGATCAAGCCTGTGTGTATTCAATAATCATCGTTTTATTATTTGGGTGGGCATAAAAGTATTTTTAATGTATTTGTTTCTTAAACATTTCAACATACAGCAGGGGCTGAT
>NW_022702691.1:177806-179457 GCF_011630105.1 Anneissia japonica | reverse complement strand
CAGTAACAAAGGAGAACATCCCGGACACACAAACCCCAATTTGCCTTTTATAAATTATAGCCTTCATATAGATGCACCACTCCTATGTGTTCCATCGATGTAAAGGTGTAATTTCCAAAATAAATAATTATAAATAATGTTAAGATGCAGTTCAGTAGACATTAGACGTTATACGTACAGTAAATTGGTGGCGCTATACAACTAATTGGTTCAGAGCCATATATATATCTATGGTTCTGAATTGGTTTACGATGGTCATGATGCTAACACGTGGTGTTTTGACACAATTTTACCGTGTGTGGTACAACTGTGTCATAATTACTACGCGAAGTACGTGTAGTACGCGTAGTACGTGTAGTACGCGTAGTACGTGTACTGCGTGTAGTACGCGTAGTACGTGTACCACGTGTTGTACGCGTAGTACGTGTACTACTGTAGTACGCGTACTACGCGTAGTAATTATGACACAGTTGAACTGCCATACCCTTTTTCGGTAATTAGGTAGGATTAAAAGCATTAAATGTTAAACGAAATCGAGTAAGCATTCTGTTTGACATGCTTGACTAATTACAATATCGTCTACGGCGTCTTCTGTTGTACACGCGGTACACGAATTTTGATATGGAGTTTTGTTATCGTTAATTTATCGTCTGCCGTTGGTTTTTTTTTTTATATATATATTTGACTTGTAAATCAAAGGAAAAAATATTATTCTTCAAATCACGAGAATCATTCGTACATTCCACATAAACTCCTAACGTCGCGGTAAAATACAACTCATGTTCGTTTTGACTTGAAAACTTTGACAAAACAACTGGCTGCTAGCCAGAAATGGTCAATCTCAACGTCTGTGTACGCCGCCAATACGAATGTACTGCGGAGCAGGGACAGAAGTAGGTCATAAGGTGACAAGTGCATGCGAGGGATTGTTAGTCCATGGTTAGCATATGTCTATAAAAAAAATAATAACGTACAGTTTTGCCTGCTTCCTTTGCATTTTATTCATGTTCATCCTTTTAATTTAGACAGGAACGTTCATCATGTCCTTTTGTTGGTATGACGATCAGTGATACGCGGTTTATTGATTCAGTTATGAGCTTTAGTATCCAGTCTGAGTATCGCAGCTAGCTAGTCGCAAATTGAAGATATTTTTAGCTACTTCTATGCCTCTACCAGTCACGTGCACAGGGTGGATCCAGATAATATTCTAGAAGAATGTGATGTGCGAAGCGCTGAACTGGGTTGGGGTTTGCATAGATACAGGGAGAAGTGCTACTTGGAATTAATCGAAAATTAACCTGGATAAAGGGTACTAAGCTCTCCTGTTTATTTATTAATTTTTTGTACTCTTCTATTTCTACCCCTCTTTTTTAAGGGGTCCGTCGATCACCTCTGGTGCATATAAACTGATAAGCGCGCATAAAAATATAATTATTTCTCTATTAGGGTAGTCATAAAGACATTTTTCCTCCATGGTACCAGCATGCAGAGTATCCCATTATCTGCTGCATCGAACAAGACGTTCCAAGTCCACTTTAAAATAGGCCGCGTTATAGCAACAATAATCAACTACAGTAGAAAGTTCCACGTGCAATTTTCCATTATCATCTTCTGGCTGGCAACAACGTACTTTAACAATGCTAACAACAGC
>NW_022702691.1:172037-176347 GCF_011630105.1 Anneissia japonica | reverse complement strand
GCAGTACACCATATACACAAATATAAATAGATAAAAGGTGTTAAAATAAAGATACAATTCATTAGTAAATATAGAAAAATATAAAATAAGATACATAAGCATAGAATCTAACTACTGTATATACACTTATAGATTGCAGCTATCTCTTATGACTTGCATTGTTCAATCGGATTGATCCTCAGAAGAGAGAAATGAGTTGTTATGACGAGAGGTTTTCTTTAATGAGGGAATAATGCGACCAGATTTACTGAAGTTGATATATTTACTTAGAGGGTGTGTGTTGTCATCTAATATACACTTAAATTTCCTGCTAATTATTTCAAAATAAATATTTTCCATTTCTGGGACATCCAAACCAATTATCTTACTAGCTAACTTCGTGATCTTATGTAATTTTCCAGCATTTTTCTTTGTTAGGCTGTTGTACCATATGATACAGCAGAATGACATAATCGACTGAATCATGGCCTGGTGAAAAGAAACAATGTATCACGGCCGACATTAAAACATCTCAGTTTCCTTAGGAAGTAGAGTCTTTGGTTAGCTTTTTTATACAATTTTTCAGTGTTAGTTGACCAAGACAATTTATCATCAATCCCTACTCCTAAGTACTTATATTCACTAGTAGTACAAACATCAGTGTTATTTATATTTAAAGGTGATTTTTGAGTACTATTTTCCTGAAATCAAATACAATTTCCTTTGTTTTACTTACATTTATAATCAAGGAATTGTTATTGCACCAGTTTACTAAGTTATCAACTTTTTGTCTGTAAGCCCTCTCATCATTATCTTTTATAATACCTGTTAGACAAGTGTCATCAGCAAACTTAATTATATGACATTAGTTTGATGTACTTCTAAGGTCGCTGGTATATAATGCAAAAAGTAAGGGTGATAACACACAACCCTGTGGTGCACCAGTATTGGAAGTTATAACATTAGATAGAACATTGCTTATTCTTACACACTGTGTTTGATTCTTTAGGAAGTCCTGAATCCACAAACATAAATAGGGATTGACATTCATACCGATAAGTTTATTTAACAGCAGATTAGGCTTAATAGTATTAAAAGGACTTGTCCCTACTTCTTTTAAAAATTACTGTACTTTAATAATAATTTGAATGAAAACGGTCATATTCATTTAAATGTATTAAATGAATATGACTGTTTTCATATTCATTTAAATGTATTAACACTTTAATACAAATTTTACATTTGAATCTCCATAAAGTTTGGAAGTTAAGTATTGTGTTTACATTATTAAATAAATAACGACACACTTTAAGCACAGTGAAGAAAGTATAATACATACTCCAAGTATTGAAATACACGCCATCGTGTTGGGATTCAATATTTCGACATTAATTATGTCATCATCAGGAATGAAGCACAGTGGTTGCTGAAATCTAAAATGCTTATTAACCTTCCTGCATGTTGTCAAAAGAATTAATGAATTAAGGGCGTATAATAGGAAGTCAACATCCTATTGTAAAGCTAGATAGAAACAAGCCCACCCAACATTGTCCACCACACAGACCTCCCCATGGTATAGTCCATTTTGGGTGGTTTATGTCCGGGTGGTTATTGTCCTGGGTGGTTGTGTATTGTCCTGGAGGTTTTTGTCTGATTTCCGTTTATTGATAAGACAAGGATTTACAATTTAATATTTACTATTCATTACTACATCTATTCTTGACAATTACTGTAGGCAACATATATAAGAGCCTGTATAATAATGTGACATTTGATTAAGATTTATTTATTTAACATACTTTCATTACTATTGATGGTTATCATTTTGTGATAATTTGTAATACCGAAAGGTCCACTGAATAATCTCATATAAGATAGTATAATACATATTTCAACATTAGGTGTCGGGATTCAATATTTCGACATTAATTATGTCATCATCAGGAATGATGATGATATACTGTAATTAATGTCGAAATATTGAATCCCGACACGAGGGCGTGCATTCGATACTTGGAGTATGTATTATACTATCTTGTTGCAATGACTATATTTATTTTTGGTCAATAACAAACCTTTAATTAATTCAATTTCTTTTGATAAAATGTTGTAATTCCTTTAAAATTTTGTGATATTTTATTCTTTGTGTTGTTTGCATTAAAAAAAATGAGAAAGAGAAATAAAACTGTAATTGAATCAGAGAGCAGTGAAAATTACTTCACTTTTAATTGACTGAAAAAAAAAACATTTCTAGAAACCATCAAGGCTACTCCCAATTTTACTATTCAAATTCATAAATCACACATGGTACTGGTATTGTGATATTATTTAGTTGTAAGAAAAAAGGGAAAATAACGATAATATGGTAACACATGATACTGGATAAATGATACATTTTGACTGAAAAAAGACATTTCTATTAACGACTCGACTGCATAATTAAGGGAACTTCATCATTTACCTCTTGTGTTATTTTTCATTTCGAGTACTGAATGTTTATGCCTAATTTAGACTACTCCCAGTTTCTATTTATAATACACGAAAGAATGAATTAGTAGGTCTGATACAAACAACTCATTGCAACCTAAACCTGTTATAGAGCAATATCAAGACAAACAGCACATTGTGCACCCCCACTTTACAATGGTATTGTCCATTGCTGGGTGGCTTTAGACGGGTGGCCTTGGACAGGGTTGGCATAAGTCCTACATTCATTTCTCAGGGGATCGGCGGTCCGTTAGATTTCGAAACGTTTTCATCCTTCCTGATGAGTCAAACCCTGTCCTGGCTATCAGATTTTACTTGACAAAAGCATGTGACATGCCTAGTCTTATCATGATGACATCACATCATGGCCATATATAGGCACATCATGGCCATATATAGGCACATCATGACAGTTTTTTTTTTAATTTGATAGTCTGGACAGGGTTTTAGAAACTAGATATGGCTAATATCCTACATGCTTTTTCTTCTGTAATGTATGACGTGTTACCTTTCTTATGTAATAAAGGCTAGCGGCGGATCCAGCGGGAAGCCACGGGGCCTGTTCCCCCTGTCAGTCCCGCCGAAAAATTAACAAAAAAGAGGGAAAAAATTGAGAAGAGCTGAAGGGAGGAAAGGGGAAAAAACGGAAGTGTACCCATGGGTTCAGTGGCGGATCCACCAGTGGGTGAAAGTAGAGCTCGATTATTTTACCACTAATTTGGAATTTTCTATTGTATCGACGCCATAATTTGCTTTGCGACTCTCCTAGTATAGAATAGACAATAGGTCCTTGATTATACCTTTGTGACGCCCGTGGGAGGAGGGGTGTCTAAGGTAGGGGTAGTATGCTCCCGTGGTGAAAAGTCAATAATTCTGTCGAGGAACACATTTTTTCCATCAGTGCCATTTTTGAGCGTTTAGAGGGGGCCTTATTGCGAACCTTCACAACAATGGTGAGATGTGGACTAAGTATTTCCCCCACCCCCGTCAGAAGATTTCCCGATCCACTCCTGAAAGGTGTAACCTAGAGCATATTATTTATTGACCATAAATTGACGAAAATAACAATTAACAAAATAAGCAAACGTTTACTATGATCGTAGAGAATAAACAGAGTTGGGATTTGACTGTCTCTTATGAGTACCCTCTTAACAAAATGTATACAATAAATAAACAGACAATCCGACAGTTGAAGACACGTAGGCCTACGCTTGTATTTATAGATTGACTTTGTAATATTATTTTTTTTATAAGCCAACTCCGACAGCGTCGTACGACATAGCCGACGCGATTCATGGGGGGGGGGGGGGAGTCTTAAGCAGTCATGAGAAATAATACCGTATTCTCGCTCGTTTATAAGGCGACCCGCGTAAAAAACGACCACCGAATTTGAGGGGGTTTGGACTATTTTTGTGTATTAGGCGTTTTTTTTTTTCGAGATTTTTTTCGAGCTTTTCTTAAGAAACATTTTGTTTTAATTGTAATTATCTTAATAGGCCTAATTACGTTGTTTGATATCTTTTTTTTTTCATTATATTTGATCATTCTTTTAATTGTTGTACTGTATTTTAATGCGAGAACTGAATTTCCGACTTGGAGCAATAAAGTGTATCTTATCTTATCTTATCTTATCTTTTATTCTCCTTGTTTTAATCTTGTTTTCTTAATAATTTCTAACCTTTTTCCTAGGACCTTTTTATAGTTTTAAACGTCTTTCTTATCGATTTTTGTCCTTGTTCCTTCTGGAATTTTATGTCTGTACATTTGTACATTTGATTATTGATCAAATAAATGAATGAGTGAATGAATGAAAGACGACCACACCCAACCCCCCCCCCCCCCAA
>NW_022702691.1:166193-172009 GCF_011630105.1 Anneissia japonica | reverse complement strand
TGGAATTCATAATATTTACTGATCTTTATACAGAATACAGAACTTGTATTGGTCTTGTGAAAGTAAAAATACAGTACAAGAAATTAATTCATTGTTTGAAAACCATATAGGCTACAAAACTGCGTTATGGTCTTGATGCTGCATCTAGCTGGATAAAAACAAAGCCAAGTAAGGCTAATCTTCCAAAATAATACAATTTTATCGGCTATTTAAATAATAATCAACATCTTATCTCCCTGATTTAAAATTGCGTTCATCCATACTAACATTTTGTGGTTCATTAGTAGTAAATGTACATGTTACGGACGATCTGCACACATTAAGACGGACATGATTTCAAAAATATAATATTTGTATGTTGTATGTTGCGCGTATTATGGTGTTAGGAACAAGTCTCGTGACATCAGCAGATGACCATAATCCACTACGACGGGAATCAAATCTGTGAATAAGATATTTTAAATAAGCGGGAGCAGATCCATAGAAACATTATTATTATTATTATTATCATCATCGTCATCGTCGTCGTCATCGTCATCGTCATCATCATCATTATTATTATCATTACTATTATTATTATTATTATTAAATTATTGTTGTTGTTGTTGTTGATGTTGTTTGTATTATTATTAATTATATTATTATTGTTATTGTTATTATTATTATCATTATTATTATTATCATTATTATTGTTATTGATGTTGTTGTTATAAAAGATGTAAGAATGCAACAATAATTAACATTATTAACAATAATAACAATAATTAACATTATTGTTACTATTCAAAACAATTACGCACGCCCACCCATACTGTAGCATTGGATTGGATTTATTCGGTGATATCCCATGAAAATCTAAAGGAAGACTTATTGAGAGTGGGGTCCTTCTGGTGGTGATTGGACAGTACATCGGAAGGCAATCCCCTACTCTTTTTGAAAATTGTAAATTAAAAAGTTCACTAACAAGTATATCAGATACAAAGACAGACGTATATTTGAACCCTATCTACTAGACAAAATAAATTTCAAAGGAATTACAATAAAATTCAAAATACGAACTAATTATCTAAACCTAGAGGGTAAAAAGCAGACATGGTCTGCACAAAACAACGGTTTTTGTAAATTATGTTCCCAAAATTTAAAAGAAACAACCGACCATTTTTTATTTATTTGTGATAAAATCCAGCCATTTAGAGAAAAGGTTTATAATGATTTAAAAAATGATCTTGTTAAATGGGAATTAGGTGAATTTTGGGGATCCTTTATAACCGGATTGTTAGATTATAAACATCATTTATTTCTCGATAATCTTTATGACCAATTTGGTAATCATAAATTAGCAGAAATATTTGATAATTATTGTAAGGTATTTATCGAAGGCGCATGGAAATAAGATCTGAAAAATATAAATCCATGGCCACATTACCACCCGTTACACTTTAATTAGTTTTTGTATTTATTTTTTAATCTGTTAATATGAACCTTTATGATCAGTTAGTTCTAAGCTCTATATTTTGCTATAAATACCTTGTAAAATGTAAAGTAGAAATTTAATTACTGTAGTTTTATTATTATGAATTAGTGTTTTTATTCCCTTTAAATGTGTTACTGTAGTAAATATGAACCCATATTTGGTCTATTAGTTCTAGCTCTATATTAACTTACAATTCATACTGCAACTCTGCAATAATACGGTAATGTAAGACTACCGCACCACAGATAGGCCTACATGCCATGTTGATAAATTTTACTTTGCATTTTATGTTTTTTTTTTTTTCTCTTATATTTGGATGCGTTGAGAATTGTTCAACGTGTGCCACTGTTACGAAAGTGATAATTTTTAAATTGAATTGAATTGAATTGAATACTCTTTTCCGAAGAGTGTACGGTAACTGCGTTCTTTAACGTGCACATGGGCCATAGATCGTCGCACTATACATAAATGCACACGGGACCACCGGCTTAAACGTCTCATCTGAAAGACGGTGCGCCATTGTAACTTGTATTTCAGCCCTCCAGCTGAAACACAAGGAGAGGCAGTGATGGGAATTGAACCGGGGACCTAGAGATCTTCACGGTTCAGCGCACACACAGTGGCTACCGCCAGATTAGCCGACTGAGCTAAGCTGCTATGTAGGCCTAACTATACCTCAACAACAATAAAATCTGTCCTTCTCCACTTATAATTATATTTATTGATGATAGCCAACATAGTCAGCTTAGATGAATTCGATTTTTTTTTTTATCGTGGCACTATTGTGAGTTTGTATGGAGGTGAATTGTGAACTCCGGCGTAAATCACGCCATCAGCGACGTCAGGAAGCGTTTCGCCATCCGCTGCTTCAAATCCGTAACGTTAGTATATGACGGTAATAAAAAGAAACATCACCTTCTTAGCAAATCCTTCACCTGGACATCGCCTTTTTCCTGAAATAAAACAAAACCAGTTAAAGCCAGCTAAAATATAAAATATTAGAATTTATTTAGACACAACACTTTGCGTAATAGGGACACATTCACACTGCATGCGATTGTGGTCGTTAGTGTGGTGATGATGGAGACGATAATGGTGAAAAAGATGAGAACGATGATGGTATTGATGATGAATATAATTATTAGGCCCCTATTCTAATATTGTGATATTTCACCGTTTCCATCCACACTTGAATATTCATCATTGCCAATATAACATACCAAGACCAAACGGAAAGTACGAGTCTTTGTTGATGTCCAGCTGCCCATCACTGTCCAAGAATCGGTCTAGGTTAACTAAACCTTTCAGGATCCTCCCTGTAGCGCTCATCATGATGCAGCCCCCAAATATTGCCCAAAACGACCGTACTCTTTCTGATATCATAACCTTCAAAATTGACATCCTTCTGCGTCGCGTGTGCGGAACGAGCTGCGCCGCTGGGCACGCCATGCGCAGTGTTTCGGAGGACAGTATGCACTTAGGCAATGGTGAATCAAAGAGTTTGAAAAAAACCGGGCCCCAAGGAAAGAAGTTTTGTAGAGGTCAAATCTATTCAGCCCCATTTAGGTGATGGATATACCAAAGATTTTTTTTTTATTTAAGCTCTGGCAAGTTTGTCAGGGAAAGACACCCAGTGGTGGATCTCAAATGAATAAGGGGAATCGAATTATCAGATAAGGGGATAGGGCTACTAGTAGTGGCGTAACGAAAAGCAGGAAACCCCAATTGGAAAGTAGTGGTTAAATGTGTGGGAGGAAGGCTCATTGGATCCACCCCCGACACTGTCAAACTCTTGAAACTCTTTAATATATTGAACGTAATCATTTTCTCGGGGGTGGCTCGAACCAACTTTAATTCCTGCCTATAAGGATCAGCTACAAGTATAAATGAAGGTTTATCAACTACTGGAATCGGATAAGTAGGCCTTGTTTTATGATTAGGCCCATTATTGGGATTTGATTCTAAAAACAAACTTCTTTGCCTAGAATGCTATGTGAAAAGACGTACCTTAAGTTGGACATGGGGGTGCTTGGTGATGAGAAGAAGTAGCCACTGCAGCGCATTTTTAAGTGTCATCGATGCTAGCATCAAGTTTATTATGTGAGGAATACAATCTTCAGCTGGGAAATCGCTCCCGCCCACCTTCTTTAAGTAACCGTCTATAAGATCATCAAGTGTGCTGTCGTCTTCTACGTGCTCGCGCGCTTGTAACTGTTTATTTATAAGGCAACGTAGATTTTTCTGTTTTTTTCTGAAACCATTGTAGAGGCATGTTGACAACAAGAACGGAAATAGGTTTCCAGGCTCTCCCATCTGATTCTTTCGTGCCTTTCGAGTTGCATTCGTGAATTTAACCAATTCTCTAAAACTTGGATCGTCGTATGAACAACGTTTACCACTTTGAAAACAAAATGTAGAAATGAGGTTTAGACTGGCTTCGAAGGTCGTTTGATATACCAAGTCAGGCTCAGGTTTAGTCATGGCTAACGTATCGCATAACGCACTGGCTTCAATTTGCGCCAATTTCTCGAGGTCAATTTTATCAAAAACTGACATTAAAAGATGCCTACGCATCTCAAAATCCTCATCGTTTTACCATGACAATGTACCTACGTAAGAAAAATAATAACCAAACGTAAAATGTATTTCTTACAAGTGTGTATAAGAGACAGATATATATATATATATATATATATATATATATATATAGAGGGAGGATACAGTAAGTTCAACAAGAACTTTAAGACGTAGCCACCTTAAATAAAGTTGGAAAAATGACGGGTACCAGTGTTTCTTTTTATCAGAACTAATAGAATCATAGAAATGATATACCACTAAAATTAAAATAATTCCAATGCAGCTTTCTGGACCACAAGACCAGAAACATTATTTTTAAGACTCGAATAAAAATGAAAGGATTAGGAGGAAAAGGATAATTAATTGCTATATACCGAGACCGAAGATTTCTTACGGTGATATTTAAAACTATTCAATGTGAATTTATTTTTTAGGTCATCAGAAACATTCGCCCATAATTTCGGCCCCCAAAAAAGAACTGAAGAACGATACCGCACTAGATATGCATGGAGTACGCGAAGTATAATTGTTGCTATAAAATCTTGTATTATATTGATGATGTTCAAAAGTTCTTGTATATAGATTACTGATATTGGATGGTAAAGATATATGCGATTAACGATACATAAAAGCAGCAGTTTGGATTTTACTTAAATCGTATACATTAAAGTGATAAAAAGGTGATTGGTGTGAGCTCTAAAATAATCACCCGAGTAAATCCAACGGAATCGCTTTTGAAGGCGAAAAATGGAAACGATGTTAGTCGATTCAAATCTGGGGCAGAGACATAAAGTTTCGAACTTATTTAAAGTAATTCTCCATGCAATATTGCAATAAGAAATAAAAGGTAATACTAAAGTATTAAGGATAAAATAATTTTTGATGGAAAATAATGCTTAAGCTTGTTTAGTATACCAATGTTACGTGCAATTATGTTGGATATACCAGATTTACATACGGTTTCCAAGAAAGCTTTGAGTGACACCCAGGAAATTAGTCTCGTTACATGAAATATTATGTTATCATCGATTAATAAATTGTCGTTAATTTTAATAGAATTATGCTGATTGAAAATAATGTAATTACTCTTCGAAGTGTTTTAATGATAGTTTATTAAGTTTAAACCATGTAGAGACCTTATTTAACTCAACGTTCATCGTTTTTAATAATACATTTTTATTCTTACGAGAAAAAACAATATTCGTGTCATCAGCAAAGAGAACAAACTTAAGAAAATTATAAAAATTGGGAAGATCGTTGACATTAAAAACCTGTCTCTTATACACATCTAGATGTGTATAAGAGACAGACGTTTACCACTTTGAAAACAAAATGTAGAAATGAGGTTTAGACTGGCTTCGAAGGTCGTTCGTCAATCCTTAAAAGTTAGATTTTCGAAAAGCCCATTTGACCTTCCCAGACTGTTAATCAAAAATGTAACAAATCGTCAGAACAGGGCTGGAATACGCGCGTATCCTAGAAACACTCGTGTTGTCTTACAAACGCATGTGTTTGCGTATGTTTTAACATTGTCGTTTTGTGTGATCTTAGCAACAATCCAAGATGGCGGGACTTAGCGAAAGGGTCCGATGTCCCCGACAAGGGGAAAAACTTCCCCGACGAGAACAAAGTGGGTTTGGTCGGACATCACTTTAAATGCCTCAAAAGTGGTCTAGGTGCAAAGCCTCCGAAATTTTGACAATTTAGGGGTTTCAAACGTTTATTTAATCGATTTTAGAATCTACTAATATGTACACAATAGACC
>NW_022702691.1:154747-165872 GCF_011630105.1 Anneissia japonica | reverse complement strand
GTACTGTACTATGTATTTAGCATCAGATATGTTATAAACTATTGATATTTGTATTTATTGGAATGTTAATTATACAGACTATAATTTATTATGCATTACGTATGTAATTAATTAATACAATAGTAATTATAATAATAATGAATAATGAATTAAATAGTAAGGTCTAATTAATAATCATAATGAAACAAGTAACCAAACAGGATAAACGATTGTTGAGCATGCGCAGTGTTCTTCTTTCTTTCAGCCAATCACATTAACTATTCAACTGTTAAAATAAGAAAAAAAAAGGACGAAAATCATTAATATTTATTAGATTACTTTAGGAAATATATTAATTATTAGGCCTATAATTATGCTTCGCAAAATGCAATTATTCAGTCAAGCACTGTAGATCCATAGTGGTCCATAGAAATGATCTTTCTACAGTGGTGCTTACAGTACTGAATCTGTCTCTTATACACATCTCCAGAGTACATTTTATTTTATAGCAAGATACCTGTATCTCTGCCCAGAAAGATCTCAATTACCTATAACACTCGACTCGAGTGCTCGTGCTTTTATTATAATTTGAGAAGTATGAGAAAAAACGTGCAAAGATATAAGAGTGGGTTTCGGCACATGAGTAGTATTTTCTATGGTTCATCACAGCGATTAATTAGATCGATAATGATGAATACTATATAACAGTGTCATATCCGACAATCTAGAGGTACAATTTCTCCAGATTTTTTATCACCTCAGCCTCAACTGTGGTGGAGCTGAGAGACGTGTGGACTCGCAGTGTTGAAGTAATTAAAGTCAATACATCAAAGACTATGTTTTCAAGTTTTATTTTCTATGGTAACGTACATCACACATACTAATTAGATCTCTATGGTTGCCGAAAATAGCTGATAAAAGATCAGGAGAATTTGTTGGCGCCTCATTTTGTCTATATTATTATAATGGTGATGTGATGATGGTTTTTACTATTTAAAAGTGTCATTTCTGGCCATCTTGAGGCCAGTACTATTTCCTCAAAATTTTCTCACCTCAACCCCAACCATGACGGGGCTTATTTGAATGTGGCCACACGACTTTGAGGTAGGTCGAGTACATTAAATACATCAAAGCAAGTGTTTCTTAAATTTTATTTTCACGGCTTTGAAGTAGATAGAGTAAATACATCAAAGACAATGTTTTTAAGTTTTATGTGTATATTAAACATACTAATAACTAGATCTCTGTGGTTGCCGAAAATCGTTGATACTTTTGACTATATAATAGTAATATGATGATGAATTTTACTATATAAAAGTGTCATTTCCGGCCATCTACAGGTACTATTTCCTTAAATATTTGGAGGCACCCCCTACCGCCAAATTTTGCATCCACCCCAGTATATCTTTACTAATTTCTGCCGGCCTATCCTTATTCATGGGACACCCTAGTAATGGGGACACTTGTGTTGGTCCGTCCCGAAGGTGTCCACTTGATAGTGGTTATATTTTATTTAAAATTATGAATTGTTCATGTGGTATTGTTCATGTGGTATTACTTAAATTTCCATCTTATTTGCATATGTTATACAAAATAGTAATGGAAATACCACTTCTAAAGCGCATTGAAATGTACATCAAATTTGGTAAATAGATGATTGTTTAAATAATTATATTATTAATGAAGATAATTTAAATAAATGCATATTACATTGAAACAAAACACACATAATTAGTAAACGAAGTAATTGCGTGTAATTGCCTTTATTAGGTAAAAACCCCTCTATTGTATATCAATTACTGTACTGTACTATGTATTTAGCATCAGATATGTTATAAACTATTGATATTTGTATTTATTGGAATGTTAATTATACAGACTATAATTTATTATGCATTACGTATGTAATTGACTAATACAATAAATTAATACCATTAATTTAATAATTATAATAATAATAAATAATGAATTAAATAGTAAGGTCTAATTAATAATCATAATGAAACAAGTAACCAAACAGGATAAACGATTGTTGAGCATGCGTAGTGTTCTTCTTTCTTTCAGCCAATCACATTAATTATTCAACTGTTAAAATAAGAAAAAAAAAAGGACGAAAATCATTAATATTTATTAGATTACTTTAGGAAATATATTAATTATTAGGCCTATAATTATGCTTCGCAAAATGCAATTATTCAGTTAAGCACTGTAGATCCATAGTGGTCCATAGAAATGATCTTTCTACAGTGGTGCTTACAGTACTGAATATTAAATTGTCAGCGTTTTCCTTTCATTCTAGTTAGTTTAATATAACATCGCCATAACCTTGTCATTTGATTGGTTTGTTTAACAACACATTGGGTTGGCCTACCATTTAACGAACGAAAACAAACTTATTATAGAAAGACTTGAGACAATAGACCTCTCCGAAGTGTCAGTCAAACTTAACAATTCACTAATCAGAGCAGCACTAGGAATACGCGCGCGTCTTACAAACACACGTGTTGTCCAACAAACGCACGTGTTCGCCTATGTTTTAACACTGTCGTCTTGTGGGACATTAGCAACAATATCCAAGGGGCGGAGCTTAGCGGAAAGGTCCATTATATGTAACTTAGCTTTAACTTAGACTGTACTCATTATTTTATGTTTCGTTCCTTTCCAAAATGAAATCTTGGAACTGTAGACTCGAGTTCTTAGTCCACATATCAAGCGCCCTGGGCATCTTATTTGATGGATACGGCGCTATTTAATAATAATAATAATAATAATAATTTATTATTATTATTATTATTATTATTATTATTATTATTATTATTATTATTTTTCTTATTATTATTATTATTATTATTATTATTATTGTTATTGTTGATGTTATTGTTGTTGTTGTTGTTGCTGTTGATGATATAAAAGATTTAAGATACTTTCCCAGTTAGTATTAATACAAATTTAACTAACCGAATAATAAATGATCAGCGCACAATTTTGAACATCCTTCTAATTCTTCTTATTCCTCCAATATTTCCTCCTATATTTCCTCTTCCTCCCCCTCCAACGTACTCTGTGCCTAAGTTTTGGACGACATCCCCTTCCTGTACATATATATACAGCTATAAAAAAAAAAATCTTCAGGTGTGATGCTTCGGATGCGTATTGCTATCAACATAAACATATATTTCGAGTCATTATTTTGTACGTACGAGATAAATATCTAGTATGTACCGCCGACTGCTCATTGCCGGACAGCTATAGGCTTAAGCTTAAACCATGCATTTACTTACACTCGGATATAATAATAAAACGGTTATCGATGTTTCATAATAGCAAATTAAAAATTACATAGCGTAACGACTACTCATGGGGTCCGGAACCAATAAAATGGGGGATGTGCATTGCGTTTCAGGTATTTTTGCTCTACACTTTGAGAGTTGAAATCTACCTAATTTTCAAGGCGTCGGAGGCGATCCGGCTGGTCCGGTTTTGGCTGGACCAGGAATTTACAACTCAATATCGTTTGTACTTTCTATGACTCAACTTCTCTTTCTTTTTTTTTTTGTTTTTTTTTTTGACAAAATTAATTGACCTGACTTCAAGCAACAAACAAATCAGTCAACCTTGTCTAAATGTAATACCCACCCCATTCTCTTGGTGAAGATAGCGGTCCCTTTGATGTTGCATTTACTGAAAACATGAGTCGCCTGTCGAAATTCTTACCATGTGTTTGGAAAAAGAGGTGTGGTGTGTGGGAAAAAGATGATTGTCATGTGAGACACTTGCTTATCAAAATCAGAATGGTTAGAACAAATACGTTTAATGTGGAGGCATTAATAGAGCGTTTAAGGCTGATGGGATGAAAATTATGGAAATCCAAGTAATACCCTAAGTAGTTTAGTTTCACCGGACTCCATATCTATGAATGTAATATTCTAAAAGACTTGTCAATGTAGTAGACAGAAACACAATGATGTCTACTTTAAGATCTTGTAAAACCAAAGTTAAGAAACATGGTTTTAAGTGAATTCTCCTCAAAATGTCATGCTAAAAGGTCAGATAGGAACATATGTCTGAATAATTTGAGACCAAAACGAGTCTCTACAAACAGGCACAAAAATAAGGAAATCTTCCAAAAAATAAGGTCATAGGTGAAATATTACATTTCCCGTCATTCTTGGAGAAAATGTTACATTAAAGTAAATAGAAATGTATATGTTCTACAATTTAAAAAAAAAAAGAAAGCAAGTCTGTACGGTTAGTGGTTGCCGAGATATGCTGCATGCATATCCCTAATTGCAAATTAGATCTAATTTGCATATTAGATCTAATTTGCATATCAACTAAGGTGTAATTGCACCAGCCCCACCTCTGTGTATTTTGATTATTATAATTATATAATTAATTTATTCTATTTCAAGAGCTAGATTTTATGGGACTAATTAAATCATTAATTTTGTATATTAAATATGTTAAAAATAGCTGAAATATTTAAAATAGCGGTCATTTGGAATTTCAATTTTAAAGTGAAATATTATTTTTATTTTCATTGGCACTTATAATATGAAAGAATATTTTATACATTAGCATCTTTTTAATATCATAAACGTACAATTATTGGTAATAAAATGCTTGAAAATAGCGGACATTTGAAATTGGTGGGTACCCCCTTGCGCATAAAAGAAACAAAATGACACATAATTTTATATTCAGTGATGTCAATTATAAAATATATACCAGTTCCGATTTTTTTTAATATAGCAAAAAAAAAAAATCATTTTTATTAAAAAAAAAAAAAAAAAAAAAAAAAAAAAAAAAAAAAAAGCAAATAAGCAACCAACTAAAATTTCCTGGACAACTCACCTGGGTCTCGGCGAATTCTACTTTTCTCTACAAGCTCTTCAAGACGAAATTGAAAAAGATAGAAAACAACGTTTGATGTAGAGTTAAAAGGTCTATATGTGTGTTTGTGAATATATAAGAGCAGGTTATATTTATATTTGAAAATATTAATTGCAAACAAAATTCCAATTTAGCTGATAATAAATTATATTAAATATTTCTAAACTATCGCATCTTGACATGTGCTGGTGAAACGTACCATTTTCATCAGGTAAAGCGTCAGCAAAGACACATTCAGCCAGAACACACACTATCAGGAATACAGCCAACACTTGCAGGGTACTAAAATAAAAATACTCATTGTAATCAATTGTATTTTGCCGTACGACCGTCGCACGACGAATCAACTCCCGCTCCATGTAAGAACTAGCCGACGCGACGCCGACTGCTCATTGTCCGTGGCAGTTTGTAGGCCTACAGATAATAATCTATACTTGAATCTTTACTTTTACAACAGTGGCACACGATGACGGTGCGTTCACAAAGATGACAAAATAGACAATACAACACCATACAACAAATATAAAAACAATTATATATTGATAGTATATGAAAAACATTGTGTAAAAAACGACTTTAAAATAACTTAAAATAAAAACATTTTAAAGCTTGTTAAAACTGGCTGTTAAAATTGTTTACAAAAGAGAGTTATAATGGGTTAAAATAATTGAAACAGCGTTTTTTACACATTGTTTACCTGTTATTTACGTTATATTCATTCATAATTTTACTCCTTGTTTGCCAAACTCTTTTTAGGTAAGACTCAAATATTTTATCAATTGTTGTAGGTCTACTTATATCATTATTATTTCTATAGAACTGTTTCTACATTTTACGGATGATTTTATTTTGATTTCTATTATGCGCCTACGATTTTCTTTCTTCTACTATATACCGTTGCTACCACCACCTCCACTGCTGCTACTACTACTCTACTACTACTACTAATAATATAATAATAACGATTTGTAAAGAGCAAACATCACCACCAAAACTGGTGCTAAAGGCGCAGTGTCTAAAAAAGAACAACAGTAGAAAACAAACAAGAATCACAGACATCACAAGGAAAATAGGCCCCCAGCGGGAGCGTCTGTCTATTGCTCATGCATACCCTCGCCTAGTAGCTTATAATTAGTTAGGCCTGGTCAGTGACGATCTAGCCCCCACGAGATCTATTCTATACACTAATACTAACAGCAGCAGCAGCAGCAGCAATAATAATAATGACTTATAACGCGCACATCTCCACTAATGTTGCTAAAGGCGCAGAGCACAAGCAATGCATAGGGCTGCTACGAGTCAACGACGTACTGTACGACTGAAAGGCGGGCCGATGACGGATAAACCAGCATATATTGAGTTAATGTAGACTGAAACTCGACGAAAAGAAATAAGTCTCAAAGCATATATAAATTACACAATAACCATGTTGCAACTTTTATTATGCTATTTATCTTTTATAAAATTATTTAACGAATAAAATAATTTTTCTAAATGAAATAGAACTCAGTAGTATGATTTACTACTGAAACGAAATGTTACTTACCGTGTACTTGACATGATTGGTGTAGAGTCAGTGCTCAAATGAACAAGTATTTCATAAAATTGTAAACTATATAGGAAAATTTTTCTAACATTTGCATATGGATAATACATGTTTATTAGGTATTTCACCAATAAAAGCAATACGTAGGCGAGTAATTTAATTTTATTATCACTATAAAATTACTTTTACTACGAACTCAGATGGCAATAAATACGTCCCATTTTTAAGAAGATAGTTTGACATTGTCAGTGCTCAATTGAGCAAGTATTTCATAAAATTGTAAACTATATAGTACAATGTTTCAAACATTTGCATATGGATAATACATTTTTATTATGATCAGTTTTAGGTATTTCTCCAATAAAAGCAGTACGTAGGCGAGTAATTTAATTTTATTATCACTATAAATGTACTTCTATTTTCATCTATATATGTGAATATAAACCTACGAACACAGATAGCATTAAATATGTCCAATTTTTTAATAACATTGTATGACATTTAAAATTGGTATTATAAGTCAGTGGTGACGTCATCACTTTTATTTGCACTGAACTTTCCTATTCCCGACTGATCACTAATCGATATAGTGCCTCCGATTTTTTTGCGTCCCGTGTGGAAAAAAAATTTAAAGCTGGGGTGATTTTATTAAAGTACAAAGCAATGGACTATTTCATTGTTAGGCCAAGCTATACAGCGAACCTAACAAATCTCGCTTTACGGCGCTGATTAATACGAATGAGACCGTCTTAGGCAACACCTGAAAGGCTAATAACAAAGTGATTGACTTATAAAAGAACTTAATATAAGGCAACTCTGAAATAATTCATAATAATGATTACAATACACTTTAATCTATTAAATAAATGTCTACCAGGAGGTAAGGCCTAACTAATAGCCTCTAATAAACTGCACTAACCAGAATCAATTTATTCATCTTCGTATCGTCAAAGAGTAGAAACACAAGATAGAGTTCTCCACAGCAAAAAAAAAAAAAAAAAAAAAAAAAAAAAAAAAAAAAAAAAAAAAAAAAAAAAAAAAAAAAAACTGTACAACCGAAATGCATAGTGGAAATACAAACAATGGGGCGCCGCGTACGGCTGGATCTAAAACTACTGCCATCGTTACATCTGGGAATACATAATCTCCTTTTGCGGAGGTTGAAATCGTTCCCATTATCCATAAGATACAAACAAGTAGGCATAAATAAATCAAAACAATAAAATTACAGACACAAAAGCACAATCGTATGACCGGACTCTGATTAGTGATTAAGTTCTGAACTTAGGCTAAGGGGGTAAACCCGGCTCAACTCACCGGGTTTATCCACCTGCCAGTCTAAAATAGGTGGCTTATCTCAAGCCGGGCTGTGTTCCTATAGTAAATAGTATTTTTTTGAAAGCATTAAATCTAACCTAAAGTATAATAATTTTTCGCTAGTGTAATTAATAAATAAATAAATAAACGAACGAACGCACGAACGAACGAACGGACGAACGAACGAATAAAATAAAAGCAAATGAGTTAAATTAAGACCATTTACAAAGACTTATTAACAACTAGGTCTACAGTACGGAGACGGTGAATAACTATTGTAATTTGTATTGTGTTAGAAGAACTGTTTGTAATGCTATTTTGATACATTCGTCAAAGAAATACTGTAAACATTTCTTAAAGCATTCGAGAAAAAATACAGTCACTGACTTTATGGTCGGTCCAGGCAAGTAAAACTGACTTATAAAGCAATTATAGTTAAGCAAATTCGTACACTATAGGAAATAGAAGTCTCAGGAATTATTATTTTCTTTAAAAATTGCCTTCAGCCATGCGGGCTTCGGGCAATTTTTTCAGGAAATAATGGATCCTTCGGCTAATATTTCCTATAGTGTCCTCAAAACCCTCACTACAATTGCTTAAAATAAACTTGTACGGATTTCTTTGTTTGTGAATCTAAGGCAGGCTGCAGCAAATTGACAGCGTGTTTGATATTAAGAACACAGATGGCATTAAATACGTCAAATATTTCATAATATAATTTGACATTTAGGTCATGGTATAATTAATAAACTTTAAATATTATATACAATGTGTTTATAGGTATCTGCATTAAAATAGTCGATATGTTAAGTACGATATTCTTGAACGTTAGGCAATGTAAATTACAATAGAACCCTTTCTTTTGGACACCCCTATTCAGGGGACACCCCTATTAAGCGGACACATTTCTGTGAAACGAGGGGAAATATATCTTTTAACGCTACAGGAAACACCCCTATTAAGGGGACACACTACAGTATTCACAAAACAAGAAAAAGAAAATCATTCAAATAAACTTACCCTCAAACCAGAATATTTTCCATCCTTAAACTGGGCATTGGATGCCAAGTGCATGTGTTACTTCGTATAAATAAAATCTTGTCAATTTTGACCATTAACCATGGCAAAAGACACAAGCGACTTGCACAGCGAGAGTTTCGAACCCCCACCTCAAGGTTGGGAATCCAAGCCACAACCGATGCGCCAACCACTTCTGACGAATGATTATACCAAATGATTCAAAACTATTGGTTTGACCATAAATTTTTTTTCGCAGTTGTTTTCAAATGTACTGAGTATTCGGTATATTTCCACGTCAGGTAGGGCAAAATTACACCTATACATGTTTCTCCTGACGCAATCCATTTATTGTCTATTCCATCACGACAATAAAAATTACTATCAACACTGCAGTACCCGCTACTTACTTGAACTCGAATTCAACCCTGGCCATCAGGCGCAAGCTCGGTGGTCTAGAGGTATGATGCCAGGCTAGTGATCTGGAGATCGTGGGTTCGAGTCCCACCCGAGAACAACTTGCGATTTTTTTTCGCAGTTGTTTTCAAATGTACCGTACTGAGTATTCGGTACATTTCCATGTCAGTTAGGGCAAAATTACACCTATACATGTTTCTCCTGACGCAAATCCAGTTATTGTCTATTCCATCACGACAATAACAATTACTATCAAAAGATTGAATCGATAGCATGAATCGTGTACATATTTTGAGTATAAGTAATTAAGAAACGAATATCATATGTATGAAATACTTCAGTGGAGGAAACCAATTTTCAACATATTCTTATATAAATTATATATATATATATATATATATATATATGTATACATAATTAAATATATATGGCCTATATATAAATTATGATATAATGGATAAAATCCAAACTAGCTTTATATATAATAATAATAATAAACGAATACCATACCTTACTGGAGAAGAACTTCAATCTATCGAACGTTTTGTTTGGAGCAATGGTTTTATTATATTTTTATGATGTTTACAATTCTTAGTGTGACTTCAATTTTTTTTTTAAATAGTTATTTTTTAAGTAGTTTTATATAATGTGTAGGCCTATATATAAAATGAAAAAGAGGGCCGATTTAACCTGCCGGGCCGGTATTGTATTATTAATTGTGAATGCGTCATCGGCGTTCCATACATATACACGCATTGACGGCCGTTCTGAAGGGCGGCCGCTATTAGGTAGCGGCCGATATGGGCCTACTCCAACGTAATAACGCCAGCTAGTTTGCTACTGAATGTAAGTTATTATAGTAGCAGTTTTATGAAACACAAAACATAGTTTCTGAGAGTATTCATATAGTACTTTACATTTTGTCAATTCTTAACAGATAAAAACATACAATTTTTTTTCTCTTCTAGTTTACTGAATTATTTTATATTCTTTAGTACAGTGATGAGACAATCCCTATCTATTGACTGCATGTCGACTATTTAGAAAAATATTCCTCAAGTCAATGATACAGTAGCTAAAGTAGTGTGTCCTAGTAATTTATACAGTATATTTATTTTTTTTTTGAAATATATATTTTT
Organism: Anneissia japonica; assembly: GCF_011630105.1. Classification (NCBI taxonomy): domain Eukaryota; kingdom Metazoa; phylum Echinodermata; class Crinoidea; order Comatulida; family Comatulidae; genus Anneissia; species Anneissia japonica. The sequence goes on along the minus strand of NW_022702691.1, from coordinate 155,564 downwards.
TAATTAAAATTCAGTATACAATAGAATGCCATGGAAACCAGTAACCACATAGTCCCCTTTACTACAGTAGTGGCTAAATAATTAGCCACACCTTAACTGAACTTAATCTGTATTTGCTGTATGTCTATACCGTAGATTGAGTTTAATACACACTCAATGCAAAACCGTAAAATAGTTAGAATTGAAAAAAAAAGATAAAATTATGTAGGTAAATTTTTTTAATTTGCTTTACTCTACAAAACTGAAAAAAATAATAAAATTCTATAGGTCAGTATTTTTTAATAACTAATTGAAATTACATAATAAAATATATAAATATCACAAGTTTTAATACTTTGTTTATTACTGTATTAATATAAAAATACACCATTATGTCATATCAAAATTTAATTTAATAAATAAATAACATTTGAATTTTAAATCATTATTGATTATATTATATTTCATTATATTATTGATGAGTTTGGACTTGAGGAAAATGTTAATTTTGACTTTTCTTACTGGTCTTCTTTGGTCTTGTGAAAAAATGCAGTGATTGAATTGTGACTAAATCTTGCCTTTTCTCTACAGAAAATAGTGTATGCAAGCAGTAAAAAGTGGAGCAAATCCAAGTTTATACATGACTAACAGAACAAGTTTAAGGTAAAGTTCACTGATTGCAAGAATTGTTAAATATCAGACAAATATTAGTACTTATTTATACAGTAATTAAATAAATTATTCTAAAATTGGTCACTTGATTAACTAATAATGCCTGCCTGTCGTCTGCTGAATGTATTAAAGAGCAGTTTTATGAAACACAAAATAACATTAAAAT
>NW_022702691.1:143680-149407 GCF_011630105.1 Anneissia japonica | reverse complement strand
GTCGATCTAATTTTACATGCCGAATTGTTGTGTTTTCCATTACCGTAAGTGCAAGTCAAATTTTGTTAGGGTCAAACAATTTCTCAATGGCATTTTGGATATGACATAGGCAAGTTCAACTACTGTATTTTAAAATACTAAACAAAAAATGGTGTACAGCAAAAAATTGAAGCTTTTTCTTAAATTCCAATACCAAATTGATGAGCATGCAGACATAGGCATAATCCAGACATTCAAAAAATAAGCAGTTTCATAGAATAACTTTACACAAGACTGTACAAAGCCATATATTAAAATAGTTGTTCGTTCCTGTATATATTGAGCCACATTTTCATACTGTACTATCAACTTCGCACATTACATATTTCAAAATTAATCCTCACAATTTGTTTTCTAAATCTGGGTCACATATTTGCTTCAAAAGGATTACTATTGAATGGGATTATAATACCATTTACAGTAATAATATTAAAGATATTTTGCAAGTGAAACAGGTACAGTAATACTGGTACAGTATTTATTTATTTATTATAAATTTGGCATGCAATATAAACCAGATGCATAAAAAACAAAAACTTAAGTGTGTGGCATTTCAGTATATCTTCAGAAAAAAAAATCACTAGATAATCTAGATAAATTTCTTTGGAAATATTTTGGATTCAATCACTTGCTGCAGAGCTCTGAGCATCGCCACCTTCTGCTAACCATGGATTGGGCATGTCCATTTCATCATGTCAACACAGATGGAATTGTTTGCATCACATCCATCTGAGCCAGTCATTTGCTCCTATTGAGGAATAAGTACAGTAGTTACAATAATGCAAAACCAGGTTTGTTAAAAATCAAAAATGTTATCAAACATTGGCATTTGCTGCTTTATCAATAACATACCATACTGAGATACTGTATGTACTAATCTGAAAAGACATTCATCAATTGACAGTATTTTCAGATTTTTTAATTACTTGATTGAAGCCTTCCTGTCGGCTAGTGTGTAATGTATTATTGTTGTTTCTTAATAAAACTGACACACCATGCTGAATTTTTTTTTACCACTCCAATATATTTGTTTCATGTACTCTGGCTGAACAGTGATGAGATATTCACTTAATTTTCTTTTGCTCACCTTAAATTGTGTGTATAGCTTTCTTTACAAGTTTCAGCAAACAACCAGAGTGTTTCTTGCTAACGTCTTGCTGGGTGCTTGTATGCTTTGTACCACCTTCTTCGTAGATGCCAATGTTGGGTGGTTGTACTCATGGCAAATGTTGTGGTATGTTTGTCTCATCATGGCGACTGGCAAATACCTATGTGAGGAGAGTGTCATGTTTCGACCATATCTTGTCCTACAAAAATATATATGTATAATATTTTATTTGAATTCCACATTTCAACAACAGCTGAAAGTTAGGTTTGGAGTAACATATGCATCATGTTATTATTTAATGGGGCATTATTGTTGTATAGCCTAGCTTCTAGGCCTACAGTATATCAATAATAATCTTATTGTTACAGGAATTGGTGTTGGCTCTGATGATATACTGTAGTGTTATATCACATCACCTTTATTTAGGCAGTGCATTTTTTAGACATTTAGGCCTAGACAGTTTTTCATAGGACCAGGCCTATAGTATACTATTATTAGTAGGCCTAGGGGCCTAGGTCTATTATTATGAAAAAAAATGCACTAGCACAATTAATGTGACAAAGATGGCATGACAAGTCTAGGCTAGGCTAGTAGCTGTCTCTTATACACATCTAGATGTGTATAAGAGACAGGTATATAGCCTACTATTACCTCTTTTAACCATATAGTTTACGTGTTTGTCCCACTTAAGGTTAGATTGTATAAACACCCCAAGAAGTTTTACAAAATCGCATGTGGCAATATCAAGTCATCGGACTGATATACGTTTATTAATTCAATTGAATTATTCCTCCATGATTGAATTGACGTTGACTAAACCGTCTCTCTGTAACTGCGTACGTAAACGATCACAAAAACTCACGACTTCACACTGTATCTAGGCTAGTCGCTAGATCGTCGGGACGATTTTTCGATCAGCTGCTCGCAAAAAATTAATTGACAGACTTGTCTTGAATATTAATGAGTTGGTTAGAAAATGCTACCAAGCTACTGAAAAAAGTGATCAGCCTCGTTTTCACCTGATTTTCCTGTCTCATCATATCATGTTTTGCTGTCTCTTAGTTTCTGTAATTATCCTTACATCTCAACATTTTGAATTTTTTAAGTATTTTTCCCGAACTCAGGAAAGGTTAAATAAGCAATATATGGCCACTTGTCTCATCCCCGCACCCCCCCTTTAAAGCAATGTAGCCACTATGCCATCGAAATGCTTTCCTGTTGTAAGTGATGTTAAATCAAGGACTTTTAATTGTTACCAGGATAGGAAGCTGGCTGGTTTTAAGCCGTCTAACTTGAATTAGCCTTTCGTGTGGTATTGTTATGCTAATGAGGCAGATAAGCACAATCTGCACATGCTCAGAAAAACAAAACTTTCCTTAGCCCCACTGCGTATCGGCTAGGCGTACAGCAGCTAGGCCTAGCTTATCTTATTTTTGTTTGTTATGCACCACTGACTTGTTGTTTTTCATCACTTCAAGATGTCTACCGATTCGTGGAAAAGGCGTATTAAAACAAAAAATATTGGCGTTTGTGAGCAATACATTTTAATATTATATAGGTAAGTAATAAGTATATGAATAATTTTAATGCAGCACTAGTTAGTTGATAACTTCATTCTAATTTGTTTTGGGTCTTTTTTCTGCATTTTTATAAGCGGTTAAACATTACGGAAGTGTATTGCTGCCAACTAAAAAAATAAAATTTAGTTATTATCTCGTTATTACGAGATATTATCTCGTTATTACGAGATATTATCTCTTAATTACGAGATAATTATCTCGTAATTACGAGATATCTCGTAATTACGAAATAATAGGGTAAAGGTGGGAAATTGTGGACAGTGTCAAAGAGTATATAACAGAATCCACTGATATTCTTAATGCACGCAAGTCAGCGTGACGCCCGATCTTTATATTTCATTAATGAAAATTGTTTAGATATTTATTAGAAAAATATTTTATATGAAATAATGTAATCGTTAACGCTTTAATAATATTTGATATTTGAATGTTAAACACAGACACAATGTATACACAGGCTTATAGAGAGTCCAGTTAAAATATGTAAATAATACTCGAAATATACTTATTATATATTTATATAAATATTATGCGTAAATATGTATTTAGTATATTAAATTAAATTTAACAAAAAAAAACGGAAGAAACATATAGGAAGGAAGAAAGAAGAAAAGGAAAAAAAATTGGAGCGGCTGAAAATATTTTTAAAATAAGCTTAATTTAATAACTAAATACATATTTACGCATAATATTTAGGCCTATATAAATATATAATTAAGTATATCATTTCGATACATATTTACATGTTTTTAACTGGACTCTCAAATAGGCCTGTGTATACATTGTGTCTGTACTGAACATAATTCAATCTTATTGCTTTATTTAAATTATTATCAAATATTATTAAACCTTAACGATTACATTATTTCATATAATGTATTTTAAAAATAAATATCTAAACAATTTCATTATCGAAATATAAACTCAGGAACTGTTATTGTTGGTTGAGAATATCTCGATGTTTCGGTTGACTTGCTTCAACCGTCTTCAGGAGAATAATCAATTATTCTCCTGAAGACGGTTGAAGCAAGTCAACCGAAACGTCGAGATATTCTCAACCAACAACAACAGTTTTTTTCAGAACTATCTACGTGGTGTACCGCAAGCATTAATTATATATTATACTTCGCCATGCAAACCTTCAAACAATACTATGTGATGTTACTACAAAATGAAATCACATAATTTAAAATCAAATTTGTAAACATGCTTGCCTTATATCTTAACTAGCAGGTGATTTTATTGGTAGATTAGTTTGTTTTTAAGTGTGTAAGTATGATTGATTTGCATGGTTTGCGGGGTTTGCGTGGTATGCGGGGTTTAGCAATACCCCCTGAATTCTGTTTTTTTTTTTTTATTGTGTACCTTTGCTGTAAATTTGTACTCCAATTCAGGCCTTTGGGCTGCTATTGTACTTTTAGTGGTTTTTTGAAATAAAGAATTGAATTAAATTAGTACCCTTATTTTGCTTTGTTTTACCGTACTGCAATTCTCTTAGCCAATACCAGTGTGGCTAAGGAAAGTTTGTTTTTTGGAGCATGTGCAGGTTGTGCTTATCTGGCTCATTAGCATAACAATACCACACATAAGACTAAGTTAGACGGGTTAGACGGCTTAAACCAGCCAGCTTAATCCTGGTAACAGTTAAAAATTCTTTGTTAAATTTCTTAAGTCTTTGATCATGAGCCCGGCCGTTATTTAGGAATTTCAATGGGGGGGTTCGGCTTGGGACTATGTGGAACTCCTTATCAAAACCCACATACTTCTTCTTCTCTCCCCTAAATGGGGACTTTATTCAGTGTTTACTAAACAGAGCTTCTATATTATAACAGTCTTTGGCACTTCGTTTTCTCTCCCTTTCTCGCTGTTCTGCTGAATCCACGCAAGCTCTGGCGCATATAGCCTCTTAATTGATTTTAAGCAACGCAATTAACATTTATTTTCATACAAAATTTTTAAAATATCCAGTAGCGGATCCAGTAATTTGAAATAGAGCTGGGCCCAGAGAGGGACTTTTACAGATGGAGAGTGTAGCTGGACTACCACCTCAGCCCCACCATGGTTGGGGCTGAGGTAAGAAAATTTATGATTATGGCACCTCCAGTTGGTCGGAAATGGCACTCTCAGACTAAATTTGAATATAATTTTAATTTTTCTCCACTTTTGAATTTCGAAAAAAAAATAAAAAAATAGTGATGGTGGGCCGGCTGGGCCCCTTGAATCTGCCACTGAAATACTCATCATAAAGAGTTTTTAAAATTATCCTTTTTAGTCATAATTATATGCCCGCTTATATATTTCGTGCAAACTAACATTCATAAAAATAATGATTTATTATCTACTGAGCTTGTAATGTAGCCTATTCAAAATTCGAACCCTGAAAAATAAATAATATAAAATTAAAACAGTAATTAATTTAGTCTTTTTGCATGTACAGTACATTTAAAAAAAGGTTTTTGCTTTTCTCCTCTTTTTGAATTTCACTTTTGTGTAAGTAATATTGCTATAAATTATTGTGAGTGGCAATAATACCATCTAATTTACGATCAAACAGGACTAGGGAGATAGGGAGCACACAAAACATTAGTTAGCATTTTGATTTCACAAACATAAAGGTGATTTACTTAATTATCATTATCAGTGGCGGCTCCAGGAAAGCAAATTAGAGGGGGGACAGGGAGGGACTTGCACGTTGGGAAAGTAGATCACCTCAGCCCCACCATGGTTGGGGCCGAGGAAAGAAAATTTATGATTATGACACCGCTAGATTGCCGGAAATGGCACTCCCAGACCTAAATTCTAATTATAATTCCTTTGTTTTTTTTCCATTTTTTAAAAATAATTTTGAAAAACTTAGGGTCGGCTCGGCCCCACTTGTATCTGCCACTGATTATTATGACGTCATTGCGAGAAGGAATAAATCGTTAACAACGTTCAGTACATTGTTTTCACAATAAATTTAGCCTCTGATAGTCGTTGCACCCATAAAATCGATCTAGT
>NW_022702691.1:138428-143671 GCF_011630105.1 Anneissia japonica | reverse complement strand
TACGAAATGTTTAAACAATTGCGTTTTTACTCGGTTTTGGTCCGGAAAATACGTACCGCACTTAGAAAAGTGAACAGACAAAATTCACGCGTGCTGTTCGATGTGAAAGCAAATTACCAAAGTTTTGCGGGATCAATTTGTCATGTGACCCTCCTTCCCACGCTAATTTTATCGTTGATTTATTGAGCTAAAGCATTATTTTATAATAAGACACTAAAAACATTTAATAAAACAATTATGCTGTACGAAAGATTTACTAGTTTTAGATTCTTATAAATTAGCGCTTTTAATTAGCAAAAATGACGTCATTTTTCATAATTATTCCCTTGGGGGCGGTAGACTTTGTTTATTTCGTGATCCTAATTAATTAACTTTAATTTCCTGTAATTAACGAAATAAGCATCGTTTATCATAATTTTTTCAATTTTATCATAATAGTAACTTTCATTAGTAAACTAAATCAAATTCTCCAAGATTCATTTTAAATAGTTGGCCTGGGATCCCTAACTACATGTATGTACTATTTTTGTTTTAGCCCGCTTTTGTAGGCCTACAGAATAAAACGGCAATGAAAAAATCTTCCTAATTTTCACGGAACTCCATCTCCCACTGGGGGGATCGGACGAACCTCCGAATCCCCCCTAAATACGGGCCTGTGAGCCGACAACTTTGATCATGTGCCGACGACCAATCAACGTTCAGGAATAATTTCGCAACCACATCCGATCAAATAATACAAGGCTATGATTCTACCGCATGACAAAACCAAACAAAATTACTTGACTTTATTTTATTGCTCTGTAATGTCAAATGCAAGTTCTATGTACTGTAGGTAGGCCTAGACAGAGCTACTGATTTTAATGTGTTACTATAAGTAGTATTATTATGGTAGATGAAATTTGTTTTGACATTTCCCTTTGGCTTTGTTTTTTCCTTTGAGTTTTAGTTTACATTTCTTCAGTTTATAGGTTAGCCCATGCTGATATCTGCCACTGGCCCACCGTGCAGTACATTGTCAAATCGTAGCAGCCCTAGCCAGTGTAGCGAGGCTAGTGGAGAGACTAATAGACTAGGCCCTATTAATTATGAGGGGTGGATGCCAGGATTTGCCAAACAGACGGGGTCCCAGATTTCTCCGACAAGAGCAAAGAGTGTGCGTGGTCGAGGGTCGCCAAAGTATTTTGAAATTGGTCCTGGTGGCGAAGCTCCCAAAAATGTTGGATGAGTTATAAGTAGCCAAAAAAAAAAAAAATGTCAATCAGTAGACAAATGCTGCTACTGGGAGCCTATTTTTATGTTCTCTAATGACTCGAATGGCCACTGTAGTTTAACTATGTGTCATGTTTTGTGAGATTGTTGTACATTTTTAATGATTTTCTGTTTTTTATAGATACTATTATTCAACAATAAATATTGATAATGATCACCTATCATTATCACTCATGATCACTAACACACAATTCTGATATTGGATTGGATTGGATTTATTCGATGTAAACACCAAGGATAGCCCACGAAAGTCTCGAAGACTTATTTCCAGGTCCTTCTGGTGGTAGTACACTGGGAGACAATCCCCTACTCTTTTCCGAAGAGTGTCATTTTTTAACGTGCGCATGGGCCATAAATGCACACCGGACCAACGGCTTAAACGTCTCATCCGAAAGACGGTGTGCTATCATAACTTGTATTTCAGCCCTCCAGCTGAAACACAATGAGAGGCAGCAATAGAAATTGAACCGGGGACCTAGAGATCTCCACGGTTCAGCGCACACATAATGGCTACCACCAGATTAGCCGATTGAGAAAAGCTGCTCTCTCTAAATAAATAATACAAATTCCAAATATCAATTAACTATACCTGAAAGTTTCTCAACAGCAGCAATATTGAGAATAGAAAGGCGGTCAATTGCCAACACTCCATTTTTTTTCAAGAACTTTTTAATACTTGGATGGATCACTTTCTGGCATCCCAAAACACTGACACCATCGTCAAGCAATCTCTGTGCAATGTCAAACAACTGTTCAGTGACAACACACATTGGAGTAAGTCCGTCTGAAACCTCACATCTGACTTCAAGAACCTCACCAGTGTCACCTGCTAATGAGATGTTAAACAGAGCTACTTTTAATGGGCTGGTATTAGAGGTGAATCTCGACCCAGGTGGAAGAATTTTATCAGGAATATCGTTTGGAAGCTGGAATAGCACACCATCTATTATTCGTGAGTTCTGTGTATCCTGGCTTGGCACATCTATGTAATAGATGTCCTGCTGGGTGGATCTCAGATGGCCAGATGTTGGGAACGTTTTCAGAAAAGCCTGCAAGATTAAACCCGAAACATGGGAGATATCTCTGCTGGTAAAACTGCAGGCAGGTTTGGTGGAAATTATCGATCGAATCACAGCCATCATCTGGCTCATATTACTGATGTCTACATGAATTCTGCACTCTTTGGAGGTACTCACAAAGTGATTACACCAATCCAACATAATGCTGTTTACATCACAACACAATATTCTTGGAAGTCTATCAGTATTAAAGCAACAACAAACAGACAAAAGTTCAGAGGCCAAAACTGCTACAAACAAGCCTCCATCATTAAACAGTCGCAAGTGTTCTGTCACAGCAGTAACCAAAAGTCTGAGAAACGGCCTTCTGATTGGTAGACTTTTTAAGAGATCATAAGAGCTGGATGTCAACATTACTTGCCCACCACTATGATGTTGAATTGTCTTTAAACGAGAATTGGGTCCATAGCATGATTTTACTAGATTTCTAAACGTGGCAAGACCAAATTGATTATTCGCATCATCTAAAGTTGAAAACTCTACGAGACTTGGAGAAGGAACACTTGCTACAATATCTGTTCTACTCATTCTGATAAATAAATAAAACAAATTTAATGTCATCAATCTATTGTTCAGTTAATATTAAAAATGAACATTGATAATGAAAATTATTTTCAAAAACATTGCTAAATTAATGGGGGAAGGTGGGCTTCAACAAAAAAATAAAATTTACTGCAAAACTGGTTTAAAGATGCTTACCTTATTAATTAGTCTTTGGTTTCATGTTTCTCAGAGTATAACCCACCATACGATTCGGAGTTGAAAGATGATGATGTCAATCGTTTTTCAGAAGAAAAGGCTGACTTACCCCACTGATATACACCAAGATGAAACATCACCAAACCAATGCCAACTGATGCAAATTTGTTCCTTTTGATCCAATTTAACACACCCATCCTATTAACAAGACAAATGAAATTAAAGACTGGGAAAAATCACTTAGAAATATATTAAACAACTTAAATAGAGAACTTAAAAGAAAATTCTGTTCAACTTCAATAAAAGAAAGTATTAAAAACCCCGAAAAGCTCTGGAACACTATTCACAAACTAATTCCTAAAAATGTAGTCAGATTAGGTAAAAGTATATAAAAATAATGGCTATACATCTTGTGATAAAGATACAGCAAATAAATTAAAGGAGCACTTTACCTCAATTGGTAATAAACTTACATCTAAATTTTCAAATAATCCCTCTAGTACTAACTCTTATTTTAAAGTTATAAAATTAACAGTAAATTTGAATTTGATCTTATAACACCAGATTATATATTTGATGAAATTTGTAAAATTTCTTGCAACAAGGCTTCAGGTTTTGATGAACTTGATTGTAAATTATTGAAACTGGCGGCACCAGTGATTTGTGATTCTCTTGCATTTATATGTAATTTATCTTTGTTTTCTTCAACCTTCCCCTCAGAATGGAAAAAAGCCAAAGTAACCCCAATTTACAAAGACGGTGATAAAGCTGAACCAAGCAATTATAGACCAATCTCTGTTTTGCCAATAGTTTCAAAATTAATAGAAAGAGCAGTTCATGATCAACTGTATAAATATTTGACTACTAACAACTTAATCAACTCATGTCAATCAGGATTCAGAAAGAAAAATTCTACTAACACTAATAGATATGTCTGACTTCATACTAAATAATTTTAATTTAGTAAAAGCTACTGCTGCTATATTTCTGGATCTTAAGAAAGCGTTTGATACAGTTAATCATGGACTACTAATAAAAAAGTTAAATTATTATGGAATTGATGATATTGAGCTACAATGGTTTAAATCATACATATATGACAGATCACAAGCGGTTTTTATTAACTCCAGTCAGTCTAATCTCATGAATCTCAATATTGGTGTACCACAAGGATCTATTTTGGGTCCCTTACTATTTTTAATTTATGTAAATTCTCTACCTGATGTAATGTCCTGTAAAGTTGTTATGTATGCAGATGACACCACTATACTTTGTAACTCATCTGACCCAGTCACTCTACAACAAGAACTCACTCAATTCTTGTTTGACTAAAATAGCTGACTGGTTCAATGAAAATAAATTAATTATTAATATAAAGAAAACAAAATTAATGTTATTTGGAATAAACTACATTCTTCCTAAATTTAAAGATATTTCACTTAATTTGAATGGTGATATTATTGAAAGAGTTGATTCTTTTAAATACTTAGGTGTAACTTTTGATCCTGTACCAACCTGGAAAGACCACATAAATAAATTATCTTCAAATTTGTCTAAGCATATTGGTGTCATCCACCATATAAAATACCTACTTCCACCCCATACTCTTAAAATGCTAGCCAAGTCCTTAGTATTACCTCTTTTTGATTATTGTTGTTGTGTCTGGTCCAATTGTAATGTTCAATATTCTAATTGTTTACAAGTTCAAATGAACAGTAATAGTAGAATTGTTTTGTCTGTTGATATATATACTTCCGTTGATTTAAGTTCACTTGCATGGAAATGACTACATGTAAGGTGGAATGAGCAGTTAGCCTTAATGACTTTTAAATGTTTAAAAGGATATGCGCCATTTATCATCTAAATTTAAATTTAATATCGAATCCCATTCAAAATGTACACGTAGTCAATCTCATAATAACCTTATTGTACCACAATGGAATAACTGTCAAGGCAAGAGAACTTTTTTGTATTGCTCAACAAAGTTGTGGAATGAACTTCCACACGAAACAACAACAAATTTCATGGACATGTCTATTATATTTTTTTAAAAACTCTTTTAATTCTTAATCACTTATTGTATATATGATATCTACTTATATATTTTCTTTTAACTTTTGTATTTTATGTAACTGTACCACTTTGAAAAACAGTACACAAGTACTGAAAGTGCATGCAGGTCTCTTATACACATCT
>NW_022702691.1:128428-137483 GCF_011630105.1 Anneissia japonica | reverse complement strand
ATATATATATATATATATATATATATATATCTGACCACGTCACAACTGGTAAAGTCGTTTTATTTGATTATGTAAACATATATGTTTCTATGGTGGTCATCTTTAATTTGGCTGCAAAATCACCTTCACCTAAAATGGACGTCATAACGACGTCTGATGAAATAGTTAAGATATCATATGGTATTTAACATAAAATGACCTTGAATGACCTTAACTGACCTATATATTATCCTAATGACCATCTATATATTTATATATGCATGGTCATATTTATAGTTTCTTGACCACATTAACATAATGCTAAATATCAGAATTCTAATTTGAAGTAATTTTAAAAGCTAAGATATTAATAAATATAGTTTTTCACGGCAACCATTTTGAAATTAAAGATGGCTGCCAAAATTACCCGGAATTAAGTACTGTAGTTTCTAGTAAAAAAATGAATTTCAAGAGCTTCAGTATGATTCAGATGTAAAACATGGCAGTTAGGTAATTAAGATGCCATACAATATTTGACCTGCAATGACCTTGAATGACCTCTGTCTCTTATACACATCTAGATGTGTATAAGAGACAGTACCAAATCCTGGCAAGAACTTTTGATCATGAAGCCTCCATGTATATACAATATTTTGACATCTTTATCTGTTCTCTCAGTGATAAAATTTTATTGTATACAAATTAAATATTATTTTATTAAATCAATAATACAGTACATTTGTGTTCCCCCCACCCCCGACTATTGTTGCTTTACATTTTTGCAGGTAATAAAAAACACTTAGAATCATCAAGGGAAGTAAAATTGGCTAACCATCACAGAATGCTTATGTGTATGGAAACATCGGCAAAAGATTTGACAAACGTTGACGACATATTTTACCAATTGGCAACCGTTTTGAAGAAGAGGCACGGTGGAGGAATAGCACTAGACACAGGCGGAAACGATACTATTAACCCAATGGATTCAAAAAGGCTGGATGGTTGGGGATGCTGTGGTTCGTAGGTAAATTATTAGTCAAATGAGGGCAGCATTCATCTTATGAGTGCTGTTGACCTTTGAGTTCAGCATTCATTTCAATGAATGCTGTTAACACGAGTTCTTATTTACTTGCCATTCGTATTATTGCCTCCCAGCTTTATCACTCTCAATCAACCCTAAAGTCTGTACCAACCTGAACATACTGTGTGGTCTTAGAGAAGAAATGAATGGGAACAAAGAGGAATGCAACAGTTAGAAAATGTGAATTGATTTTTGCTTTGTATGTCGTTGATTGTTTTTTTTTTTTCTACCATGATTCAACCAAACACGGTTCAGCCACACACATCATAGCTTTCTCCTTCTTCCAACAACTTTTATGCACACTCTGTTTACTCCGCAACTTTGAAACACTACTGACGCATTCGCTGTAACATGAAGCGGCTTTATTAAAAACTGTTTTCTCCATGACGAAACGTCTGTTATTTTTTTTTTTTTTCCAAAAGGCTTCGCTGCCCTCCAACAATGTTTCGCGGCCCAAATTTGGGGTTTATTTATAAACATTCATGTTTAGTTTGATACAGGCCTCGAATTTGGGGATTTTATGGGCAAGGCCAAATGGCCTCTAGTATGACATGATTTTGAAAGGCACCAAGGCCAAAAATTTCAAATATAAAAGGGCAAAATTTGATTTAGCCTCAGTACTAATCTCTCGCGAGTGCCTTGATTCGTAGCCAGTCTAGGCCTAGGCAAGCTAGGCCTGGGCCAAGCTAGGCCTAGCCAGGCCTAGCCAAGCCATCGTTGTCAATGGTAAATTGACTTTGTTTAGAGTAACTATTATCGATTAATGTTTGAATAAACTTTTAGTTTTTTGGGGCGGTCGGCGATCGTAAACAAAACAGTCAAAGTTTTTAAGAAGTTCAATATCTGATGTTGTTGCTCAGAGCGTCGTCATCGGAGAGGAGGCCACACCTCTAAACTGGCCGTCATCAACTAGATTAGCCGAGTGTCAACCAATTAGGTTAATTTCACCATTCACACGCTTGAGCTGCGATGACGTCAGATCAGCCAAAGCTAGCTGCACAGCAAGCACATGTTTAGTGCAATTACCACTCAAGTCAGACGCATGCGCACACAACGGTAACCGCAAAAACAGTTCGTATCAACACACATGGAAATTCTCGTCGTCGTGCTTCATTTTCAGGGCACCAAGGCCAACTGGGAGGGCACAGGCGGCAATTAAATTCGAGGCCTGTGATATCTTATTTTTTTTATATTAATTAACCAATTAGGAATTAAGAGACGCTTACTATATAATTTCAAAACAAAATTTTATGACAAGAAAGATCGATGTTTTGGGTCCATCATGGAACCATTCTCAAGATCAAGTAAATTGAAAAAAAAACAATTGTTTTTTCAATTTACTTGATCTTGAGAATGGTTCCATGATGGACCCGAAACGTCGATCTTTCTTGTCATTAAATTTTGTTTTGAAATTAACCAATTATCTTAAAAATTAAAAGAAAATATCTAATCAAATATATTGCAGTTGCCTAAATTTTTTGTCATAATAGTTTACCAGAGTCTTGTTAATAAAAATCACCATATATTTATGAAAAATAATTTTTTTGAAAATAAAAGGTATTACATTCATTGTTATTATACCCTAAGGATTGCTCTTGATACTGTATATATAAAATTAGGCCTCACAGATTTTTTATTAAATGTACAATAGGTATAAAACCCATGTCAGATTTACGTCAGTTAGTTACCGCTCATATTAATATATTTTTTTTAAATAAGTGAAAGTGATTGTATATATAGAAAGCAATGTGTTATGAAAAAAAAAAACATTGTCGTACATGTGTTTGAAAATACAAATCTGTGTCAGAATGTGACTTAGTTACCGTGTAATTGCCTTACTACAGTAATACGAGAATTTAAAATCAGCAGAATATCACTGTAGCTCAGTCAGATCATCTAGAACATTGAACACCCAAAGGAAGATGATATGATAGTATCAATATTAACATTGTTGGGTGGTTTTTTTTAAATATAAACCCATCCTAGATTAGTATCACAGGCGGCATGCATGAGCAAACCAACCACAGGGGCAGATTTAGGGGGGCCCCTTTTTTGGGAGGTAAAAAAATGATTAAAAAAAAAAAGAGAGAGAAAGAAAAAAATGATAGCCCAGAATGCCTCAAATGTTATGCTCGAGCGTCTACAACACAAAAATTTCGTGGAGGCATGCCCCGGACCCCCTACGACAGTGTTGTCTCAATTGGCCCCAACTTTCGGCCCCCCGTCCGGCCCCACTTTTGAACATTTCTGGATCCGCCCCTGGACCTGACCAGGAAGAACGGTCGAGACCTCTTATAGAAGTCCGCTTTGCGTCCCACAAAGAAGTATTTATGTTTGTTCTGGAAATTAATTAATTTACTTACTTATTTACTCCTTTCAGATCTGAGAGAACTGTTTTTTGGCATTATTCCCCGTTGAGGATATCAATGTACAGGCTAGGTACTGTACATAAGGCACCTGATCCTGGAACTTTAGTAATGCCTGCCTAAATTCATCACAACACATGTTGTTTTTGAAAACATTTTGGACTAGGCTACGCATAGCAAATGCTCACGCCTCAATGATGTAATAGTAGGCTATTGTGTTGCCTTTGTATGCTGCATCACCGAAACACAGCCAAACAATAATGCAAAAGATACTTCTCCACAGAAAAAAACTGTATCATTGAAATGCATTGTGGGAATACAAACAATGGTGTGCCATGTATGGCTCTGGATCTAAAAAATTTCTGCCAAACTTACGTACGGTGAATACATAACCTCCTGGGCTCAGGTAGAAATTGTTACCATTATACATAATATACTATACAAACAAGTAGGTAGGATCTACTTGGCAACAGAAGGATGCCCTGTATGTCTGGACCAGAGGTATAGATCAAAGATCTTATAATTGCAAGACAGCCTCTACGCTCACACTAGGGTTCAAATTTTTTTTCAGCAAATTGAAGAGGTTTTAGCTAAATTTAAAAACCAATAAAATTTCACAAAAACGGTTCCGCAAATGAATTTCTTGCTTATTTATGTCTTATTCATTTGGAACCAGTCGTAAAGGTGGTAATATCAATATTAATAATTGAACAAACGAAAAAAACAAAAACGATCGTTTACAATATGTGGGGCCAACGCATACCGGACATGCTCTAGGCCCAGTGTGCTACACCTAGGCCCCAATTGGAACCCTAATTAATTACGTGGGAGTATACTAGTTAGAGAGTGCCTTACTTTTTGACTGCTATTTCAAATACTGTACCGTGCAGTATAGTAGGCCATACCTGTTGTTTTGCTCTATAATTGATGCTTTTATTGTTTTGACATGAATTTTCAGTCTTGTGTACTTTTCTAGAAACAAGACATTTTCGTCGTCACGATGACCTTTGCTGAGGTTTGGAGACCACGCCTCCGAAACCCAGCCTGCCAAATGGTTAATTTTTTTGGGGGAGGGCGGTGGCAGTGTGCAAACACATGCTTCGATTAGGATGACGTCAGATCGCCCAAAGTTTCATAGGAACAGGAACAAGCTCAGTGTAAGACGATGAAGATTTAATTAAACAGATTTCTTAAACAAATAAAGAAACTCTAATGGTTTTATTTTAGAGAGAAATATAAATAAATCAACAAAATTGATTTCATAAATTTATTTAATAATAAACAAAATTAAATTTCATTCTCTACAAATTTCCTCCGTAATTAAATTAAATAGCTACATGACTGAGGTTATGTATTTTTGTGAACACTGACAAATTTAACAATGTCCGAATTTGAATTAAATTTCAGGCTCCTGAAAAGAATCACCCGCAGAAACATGCTTTGAGTTTTGTCTGGTAGAACTAGTAAGGTTTAACTTTCAGTTTATTGAACATTACTGGCGTGTCATTTTAATTAATTTATTATAATCTCCATGGCATGACAGTTCGTTTTCACAGCATCTGGTAGGCCTATGCTTGTTGTTGTGTTATTTCTCATTACGAATCTGGTTTTAGAAGTTGATTTTTGTGTTTGGACTGAATAACATGTTTGGAATTAGGAGATTCGGATACATGTATTAAAGTCAGGCTCCGGAGGAAAAACATTTTTTGATATGTTGTAGAACTGATTTTTCTAAGACAGAAAAAAGTAGTTTGATCAAAAACTGAGCAATGGTGAATGAGATACAGATTTTTGAATATTTAAAAACTGGGGGAAAAAGGTGTAAAAATGGGCGGTTACGCCCCCTTTTCCCCCGGTTTTTAAATATTCAAAAATCTGTATCTTGTTCACCGTTCCCCAGTTTTTTGTCAAAGCCTAGCCTAGTCAATGCGGCAATAAATCAATAACAGCATCAAACCATAAAGGCAATAAACCAAAATAATGGCAACACTTCAAGAATTCTGATTCAAATATTTTGGTATTATCAGTTCAGTTTATTTCACATCATCAAAATATTGTACAAAACAAAAAAAATTCGCACAACGGCAGGATATAAACAATAACAATAAAAGATAATGCAAGGATGGCCTATGAAGTTTTCTTTAAAAAGGAAACTAATACCTGATTCACATGTACAAAAATCTTACCAAATGTAACCAAAAGTAACATTTTACGGTACGTGTGAAAGTACCTCCGTGTAATATCCTTGTAAAATCTTAGAACGTCTCGGTAATCTTTACCAGCATCAGTGAGGCTGGTAAAGCTTCCAAGATGTAGCATGGATGGATCTGTGCGTGCGCAGGAATTCCAAAACAACAACAATCTATATGTACTGTGTTTCGGGAGAACTTGAACAAAGGCCTACCGTACTTACTACTACTACCACTAGGCTAGGCTAGGCCTAGGTAGGGGCCTAGATATCATTATAGCCTAGGCCTATAGGGAGCTTTCGATTTGTGCGACGACGCGACGCTAGGATGGAATCACTCATGCGTGACCGTCCTACCTGACGACCTACGTACGTTCTCTGCATACCTAGCTAGATTTGGCCAAATTGCGTTCCAGAATCTACTTGACGAGATGACCTTGGGATATGACCGGTTGAGCCGCCGACAAGTTGAGTCGCCGGTAATTTCTATGGAACGCCAAGCGCGTCTCTCAGTGAATGTAGTCGGCTTGCCGATGTCATCAGTGAATGAACCCCCCGGATACCAGCTACATATTCATCCCAGTCTTGTCAGTCGTTGATTTGCTCGTATTGCCGTTCGTGATGTATAATTGTGTAATTAAAAGTTAGAATTTTGATTATTTTGTACTACATTTTTATAAAAATAAATGAAGTTGTATAATTGGAAAATCGTATTAAAAATGTAATTTTATGTACTACATTTTTATAAAAATAAATTAAGTTGTATAATTGCAAAATCGTATTAAAAATGTGTTTATTAACGTTTGGTTTGCGGCATATTTCAATTAACTTATTCGTTATTTGTACTATCTTGTTAAATTATTTAATTAAATTATTTATTATATATAAGTTTAACAAATAGTACAAAAATAAAAATATATAAATTATAAAACCATAGTAAATACTGTATAATAACATAGGCCTAATACATTTAAATTTATTGTTTATAGTCATGCAAAATCGTATTAAAAATGTAATAACTTGATTATTTTTTACGTTTGGTTTGAGGCGTTTTCAATTAACTTATTCGTTATTTGTACTATTTTGTTAAATTATTCAATTAAATTAATGTGATTAATACATTTTTATTTTTGTACTATTTGTTAAACTTATATATATAATAAATGATAAGAATGTATGCAGTTTTTTTTTTACTATCTGGCAAGCCGACTGAATTAGACAGATGACTATAAACAATAAATTTAAATGTGTTAGGCCTATGTTGTTATAGAGTATTTACTATGGTTTTGTAATTTATATATTTTTATTTTTGTACTATTTGTTAAACTTATATATAATAATAAATGATAAGAATGTATGGAGTTTTTTTTTTACTATCTGGCAAGCTGACTGAGCAAATACTCACAAAATTTAAATTAAAACGATAGAAAGAACAAGTAAATAAATTGAAATACGTCCCAAAAATATTTAATAAATCAGTGCAAAAACCGAGTATTAAAGCCCCATTCCCGGCAAAATTTCAGTTTTTAAGAAAAATCAAATTTTTGTATAATGTTATAAAGATTTATAAATATAATACGGAATTGGTAGTTTAACTGAATTTAGACATTCCTAAGAATGAAAAAAATGTAAAATAAGACTGATATTTGATTTTTTGTGTTCCACACAAAAAATAAATGCGGATGAATTTTTCATGTTGATTTTGCAATAGGTCGTGAGAAGAAATATCGTAGGCGCCGAAAACATTAGGCTATCCAACGCTGCTAGGCTAGGCCTAGCCTTACCTCGATTTAGGTTCTGTTATCACACATAAAAACGGCCGACATGATATTTTCAGTTGCTAGTATTGACACTTGTGAATATAATATTTCACAGGAATTATTATTTTAAATTTGTTAAAAAAACTGATTCTGACTGAGATTTTGACACTTAAACAAACATAGGCCTATCTCAGCCTAAACGAACGACCGCATTGTGCGAGATGCGAAGTAAAAAACTTATCTCATTAGAGAGGGCGCACTTTATTGACTGTATAAAGTATACATAAAAGCGAGAGTATTCCAGTGGATGCGATCTACAACCTCTGAATTTGCCTAGTAACGATGAATTCGTCCAGAAAATGGTAATATTTTATGAGAAATAGTCTGTATTTCTCATTTTTTTTATTCTTTTGCGTAAAACTAAAATTCATGCCAATATTTTTCAATGATTATAATAATTGGAGTAATACAAATGCATATTTTCTAAAGAAAGTCAATTTTTAGTGAAATTTTGCATGATTTATAATAATTGGAGTAATGCAAATGCATATTTTCTAAAAAAAGTCAATTTTTAGTGAAATTTTGCCGGGAATGGGGCTTTAAATAAATTGAAATAATTGAGTAAATAAACTGAAATACATCCCAAACAACAGTACCAAGAACAAATAAGTTAATTGAAATACGCCGCAATTAACGCACTACATTCACTGAGAGACGCGCTAGGCGTTCCATAGAAATGACCGGCGGTTCAACTTGTCGGCGGCTCAACCGGTCATAATCCATGACCTTAACGTTCTTGCATGCGCAGATGACTTTTAGTGATGTCATTACGTTCTACGACGTCCTGCCGTCGTCGAGCAATCGAAAGCTCCCTAAAAGAGGGCCTAGCTAGGCCTTGCTCCCCTACTACACTACAGTACAACAATCGACAAGTAGGCCTAGTATTAGGCTTACAATTACATAGGCCCAGAGAAACAAATACATGATTGCTCAAAACTTTTACCCTGACAATCTACGCTGTTTTCTTTCTTTGTAACTTAACATAATTACAGTTCAATATCACACGCAACAGCCTCGAGGGGCAGGAGGATACCACACCTTTAAATTTCTTATTCGGCCGCTCGCCTATCCACTCGACTGTCTAACAAAGAGGATAACAGAAGAGAGTCCACTCGGACTGAAAAAGCGTTCCGCTCGACGACAGAACGCCCTCTACAAACTGTTGTGGATAAACGGCTTGAGTGGATTTCGCCGGCCGCGATTTTTTCCCGTACGAAACATTTACATGAAACTCCACTCTATGGAACGCCGTTACTGCCTTTGATGGCTCTTTTCCGTTCGGCGCATTTGCTATTCGGCCCTTTTAACATTACGTTCGGTGCTTTTACATTACGTTCGGTGCTTTTCACATTACGTTCGGTGCTTTTACATTACATTCGGTGCTTTTTACATTACGTTCGGTGCTTTTAACATTACGTTCGGTGCTTTTACATTACATTCGGTGCTTTTTACATTACGTTCGGTGCTTTTAACATTACGTTCGGTGCTTTTACATAACGTTCGGTGCTTTGAACATTACGTTCGGTGCTTTTAACATTGTATATTTGTCTTTACAGCATTATTATTATTTATTATTATTATAATTATTATTATTATTTTTATTATTTATACATGTACATAT
>NW_022702691.1:116967-128149 GCF_011630105.1 Anneissia japonica | reverse complement strand
CTGGATCTCAGTAGAGATACAAAAATGATAAGCAACAGCTAAAAAGTAAACGTAAGTAAACAGCCAGAAATAGAACCAGAGCTTTCGGACAACACTAGTCCTTCCTCAGTAGCGAGTGAGTGAGGGTTGAAAAAGCCAGATAGTATAAAGTGAGAATTTCATGCAAGCATGATTAGAAACAATAGGCTAGGCTAGGTGGGATTAGAAAAAACAGCCTAAACAAGTAAACAGGAAGGCCAAATCTAAACTTTAGAGGCGTGCCTCAATAAATAAGCCAAATGATTTATCCAGAAGAATATATATATATATATATATATATATATTATATGAAGAATGCGTGCCCACCTGTGTTTCAAAACATGAATATAATATAGCGTATCAGTAATGAAACTAAGAAGTTGAAAGAAAAGAAAAAAAATGAAAGAGAAGAAAGAGAGAAGGCTCGTTCCCACAGTCGTTGATTTTTTCCACTTGACCCGAAGACAAAGGTCATGAAAGCACCGAATGATAAAAGAACCGTACGTAATGATGAAAGGGCCGAAAGGTAAAACTAAAAAGCACCAAATGATAAAAGATCCGTAAGTGTGGCAAAAGCACCGAACGTAATGTTTCAAAGCACCGAATGTAATGTTAATAAAAGCAGCGAACGTAATGTAAAAGCACCGAACGTAATGTAAAAAGCACCGAACGTAATGTAATAAGCACCGAACGTAATGTAAAAAGCACCGAACGTAATGTAAAAGCACCGAACGTAATGTAAAAAGCACCGAACGTAATGTAAAATGCACCGAACGTAATGTAAAAGCACCGAACGTACGGTAATGTTAAAAGGGCCGAATAGCAAATGCGCCGAACGGAAAAGAGCCACCAAAGGCAGTAATGGCGTTCCATAATTACGTACGTGGATTGATATGATGTGGTGATGTTGTGGATTCTCAATATTTTTACGAAGATGGATTCTTCTAGTTCTACGTGGAAGTTAAATTTTATTTTTCTAGCGATGTGCTTTTTCTGCAGATTGAAGTTTTCTCATGCTGCACTTGAACCAGGCATTTATGAATATAAATTAACCAGCAAAAGAGACGTAAGGCCCAATTCATTCTTGTCTTATAATTATATTATTGTTACAAAAATAGTGTAGGGCCTAGGACCTAAGCCTAGGCCTAGCCACAAACCAAGCCTAGGCTAGACCTACTAGACCTAGGGCCTAGGCCTAGATAGAGAGAGCAGTTTAGCTCAGACGGCTAATCTGGTGGTAGCCACTGTGAGATCTCTAGGCATAGGTCCCTCTTCAATTCCATTCGCTGCCTCTCCTTGAACCTTGTGTTTCAGCTAGAGGGCTGAAATACAAGTTACAATTGGATTGTGCACCATCTTTCGGATAAGACGTTTAAGCTGTTGGTCCCGTGTGCATTATGGCCCATGTGCATGTAAAGAACACAGTACACTCTTCGGAAAAGAGTACAGGATTGTTTCAGGTGTACTGCCCAATCAACACCAGAAGGACCCCACTGGAAATAAGTTTTCTGTTTTAAACTTTCGTGGGCTATCCTTGGTGTTTACACCAAATAAATCCAATCCCAATCCAGCTATCTAGGCCTAGGGGCCTAGGACTAGTCCTACAGTACCGACTTAATCTAGAGTCTGGCAGGCCTCTAGGTTATAGTAGGTATGTTAAAAAAAATTTCATCTTCTTTGGATCCAAGTGATAGTGATACAAGTTAATTCTCCAGCATTTAAATAATAAAATAAAGATTATTTGATAAAATTTTAGCTAGTGGTTGATTTTATATAATTTTGTAAAACATATTTTTTAGCAAAAATTTGGGATAGGGATTGTATGTTATAGTTGTGACCTTTCAACACTACGACGAAACTCAAGCGATGTGACAACTGCATAACTATATAATATATTCCTGTCAACAACCCAAATTATCCAATCAAAACTGAAGCTACATATACAAACTACTGTATGTATAAATGATGCTTTATTTCAAAGGAAAACTTTAGTAAACTGTAACCTCGTGACTGATCAATGAAAAAAATATTTTTAAATGGCTCAAGTAAACTTTGACCTGTTTACTTTCTACAAAAGTAAACAGGTCAACAGGTCTACAGAAACTGCGACAATGATAACAGTGTGTGATGTCACTCTTCTAACATACCTAGGCCTAGCTAGGAGAACATAAACAATTCAATTGGGTGTCTATAAAATGAAGACCGAAGACCCAAAAATGAAGACACCTATTTGTTCTCTTTTATTTTGATGATATTATGCCAGGCTGTCACAAAAAAAAAATCAAAATTACGAAATTTTTTGGGCGTCTGTTTGTGAAATTTTATAGGGTCTTCGTTTTACAAAGCGAAGACCGAAGACCCGAAAAACAAAAACCAAAAAAAGATCTATAAAAAATAAGACCATGTTGGTAGGCCAGAAGTACTGGTAGGCAATATTCTAATTAACCAAAACACAATAGTTGCTGACTGAATGCCTAGGCCTAGTGTAGACTACTGTAGGTAGGACCAGACCAAGTTTGACAGCACTACTAGCCTAGCCTAGGCTAATTCTAATCACCTGAAACCGCGGCTACTACATGTAAAATTCCCGGCCCTTCCGAGGTCTGTTACATCTACGGGTAAATTTTAGGTACGTCCCGGCACCACGGTGTTCGTTTTGTGGACACCCATATAAAGTGTATATAAAACGAAGACCCTTAATTATCTCATCCATCCTATGTTGGTGTCACTACCAAATGAATGATGCTGCACATATGCGTCACTATACAATAGTCTTACTGTTTATTTTAACATGGATTAAGTTTATGAATGAAATATTCAAGGCTTTTGTAGGCCCCAAAATACGTGTACCGCTAGGCCAAGCTTTATTTTCATTTAGAAGGTAGAACCGCCAAGACGCACTGTGCCACCAGCAGTGGACGTACAGCATTGGTTGGAACTGGAATAAACAGTATATCATTAAATTGACTCAGATTCAGGCAATAATGCACGTTAAAAAGACGAATTACATAGCATGAAGTGATTTAAAAACATTATTTTCATCACGATTGAGAGAAAAAAAAATGTGGGTCTTCGTTTTTCTGGTCTTCGGTCTTTGTATATGTAGACACCCATATAGGGTGCTATAAAACGAAGACCCAAATATTTCTTGAAATTTCCTCATTTTATTCCGATGAAATAATGAAGATGAAGACGAAGAAAATTATACAAGCAGGCGCCCAAAAAATGTTGTAATTTTGATTTTGTGACAGCCTAGTGTATTATCAAAATTAAAGAGAAAAAATAGGGATCTTCGTAGACACCCCAATTTAATTGACAATAAATATAGTTTCACATTGATGTGAGTAATTTACAGTTTAGATTACAAAATTGGTTGAATATTTAGAGAGTTAAGTCAGGGATGTCACCAGCTTTTTGGAGTGCCGGTCGGCGATCATCACACGTTTTTCTATTAAAAACCAAAAGGCCTAAGTCGAGGAGGCCTAGGCCCAAGGCTAGCTGACGCGATTTTTTTAGGCTAGGCCCAGGTAGGCCTAGACCAGAATTTGAGGAATGCAACAAAACAGATGAAGATGAGACTTACTGTGGGGCTAATTAAATTCAATAGTTGACATGCTTTGTTTTAGATTAAAAAATAATAATGAACAAATCCCGGCGACAAAGCGTCGATCCGACTGTCAACTTCATATGCTTGAAGGTTACAGCTATTCATGTACCCAGCCGCATTGTTTGCCGTAATTTCACATGTTTGACGATTACCACGATGAATGTGTATGTCACTGATTCATGTGCACTCATTTATTTATTTGTCCATTACACACATTATATCAATTATAATTGAAAGTGAAAAATTTAAAATACTAAATTTAAAACACCGAAAGGTCCACTGATTAATCTCAGATAAGAAAGTATAATACATACTCCAAGTATTGAAATACACGCCATCGTGTTGGGATTCAATATTTCGACATTAATTATGTCATCATCAGGAATGAAAAATTATCCATATTAGCAAGCTTAAATGCACTAGTACCAAAAGTGTTTAACCAATCAAAACATTACCTCTAGTAGGTGACTTAGCAGTGATTTAAACAAAAGATCAAAGCATTCTTACTCTAATGATCAAAGATACCTACAAAAACAAAGAAAGCTCTTTTGAAGCTCTGAGCCCATTGTTAAGCAAAGGGTGTAGTCTACAAATAGCGAACGCTTCTTTAAACAATAGGATAGACCATGTTAGTACTAGAAAATATTAAACCTAATTTATTACTTACATTACAGACGACATTATCATTTTCAAGTATACCCTGTAATCCTAAAACATATTGGAATGCCTCACAGTTTTTAACATGATCAAATATAACACTATCAGATCGTGAAGAATGTTCTCTAAGTCTAGTTATTAAGCACCTATCTGTCTTACCAATATAATCACTATTGCAGCCTGGACATTTAAAATGATAGACAACAAAACTAACTTCTGTACTCCTTAGGGGTTTGATCCTTAGTAGATATAAAATGAGAAACATTTTTATACTGCCATAAAGTTATGAATTTTACCTCTTTAATTAAGTGTTTCTTTACCTTATTTAAACATCTACGTAAAATGAACTCACCTGGTTTTCCTAGATAAGGCAATCTAACCCAAATCTTAATCAAGCTATCATCAGTAGGCCTATGTATACATTTAGGTTCATTTAATTTCTTAAGTACATTATTAACAACTTTTAAAGGGTACCCATTCCAAGACATAAACTTGATGTTATAACCTGATGTTACTAAGCTCTGTTTGAAGTTTATCAGGAGTACACAATCTGTGGGCTCTAGAAACTAAACTACGAATCCAGGAGATCTTATGGTTCCATGGAGCAAAGCTATCATAATGGACATATTGACCTGTATGTGTATTTTTACGATATACACTCATACCTGTCTCTTATACACATCTAGATGTAAACTTAATAGTACCTGATTCAATAAGTTTAGGAACAATAGACTCTTCTAGTTCAGTCATTAAAATATTAGTTAAAACTGGGCCAAGAGGCGAACCCATTGAGACACCATCAGTTTGTTTATAAAATTCATTATTACATGTAAATACAGTTTTAGTACAGCAATCTCTAAGTAGCTTCCTTAGCGAATTTTTCTTAAGGTTAGTAGATATCAGTTTCTTATTGTAAACCCTATCAAGAATTATATTAATTACCTTAGTAAGGGGAACATTTGTAAACAGAGATTCAACATCAAAAGATACAAAACGGTAACCTAAATTATATAAATTATTTGGTATAGCTTTAATGCGGCCAGCAGCATCAAAAGAATCTTTAAGGACAAAGTCATTAACCGTTAGAGGGCCTAATAAGTTTGATAAGTACATAGCTACTGAATAATAACAAGTAACTGTCGTGTCAATAATAGGTCTTAGGGGTGGAATATTATCAAAATCTTTATGTAATTTAGGTAGTCCATGGGCTCTAGCAGGCATGGTTGATACCGGACGAATTTCTTTGTATTCAGTTTCAGTTAGTTCATTTCTATTAAATAGTGTCCGGAGGTAGGCTTGTAAGGAGTTAAGCTGCGTGGTTAATGAACAGTTAGATAGTTTCTTAAACTTAGTTGAATCAGAGAACAAGTTTGTCATAGATGTGATATAATCAGTTTTCTTCATTATTGCAACACCATTTCCTTTATCAGGTTTAAGAATTACATACTTATTACGTAAGATTTTTAAAGTATTAATACGTTTGGCATCATTCAATTCAATCAATTTAAATTTCGGTTATCAAAGTCAAGAAAGTTACATGTCATTGCACGAATTGAGTTCTTAATTTTCTCATGTTTAATAAATGATTTAGGTAGAGCATCAGCATTATTAAGTTGTTCCCAAATTGATTCGGCATAAACAAACATATCAGAGTCCTTAGGTCGTGTAGCTAATCCATTACGGATACCAAATGTTAAAGACAGATTCTTCTTCCTTAGATAATGTTTCGCCAGTTAAGTTAGTAATTATATGTTTAGGGTTCTTACACGTTCCATTGATTATTGCATGTTCACGTAGAAGGTTGTTAAATTTACGTCCATGGCGGTAAGATACCTTACGCATTTCCTTATCTACAGTAGTCCTAACATGATGCTTAATTACTAAGGTACGTAACCATGTAGTTGACTTAACGAGAGCGTCGTCAGAGACTGAAAAACTGTTCTTGCTTACCTTAAGTTGAGAGTGCTTGTCCTTTATTTCAATTAATTTAAAACAATTATGGACAATATAGAATAACATTAACAAAATGAAAACAAAGTAAAGAAATAAAACATAAATCAGGTTTCGTAAATTTTTAATAATCTTCCTGCTTCGGACCATGCTCTCATAATAATACTTGAATGATCACGATTTCAACTTTAACCTTTGAATGTGTACAGCATTCTAGCAACCGTGTCATGCCAGCCCACAACGTTAGCTATGACTCAACTGGGCCTAGGCTGTTAAGTTAGCGATGAATAGCAGGGCAGTGCAGTATTTTGTTACAATTAACGTAACCACGGAAACATTTATTGTATTCTTCTTGTCTTTATCTATCAGGTTAGCTTGTCTATTGTGTTTAGGTAAACTAATTATTTTGTTACAATTTGTAAACTTTTGAAATGATAGTGGTGGTCGGGAGCTTGCAAGTCCTGGTCGGAAATGTTGAGTGCTGGACGGGCCCGTCCACCGCCGACCAGCATGGTGACATCCCTGTTAAGTTATGCTAAATTTTTTCCCAATTTACGCATGTTGGCCTATTCTATTTTGTATTTGTACAGCCTAGCTAAGCTCCTAGACGTGATCACTCTTCTATCAGCACGCGTTCTGGTTGGCTACACGGTGACACATCACTCATAACACGGCCTAGAGTGGCTCAGACTCTACCTAGCTGGCCTTGGCGTAGGGCATTTAAACACTAGGGGCACAGAGTCTTGTTACATTACATCAAAATTACATAAAATAACTCTATATTTATTTTTGATATTTTCATAATTTTTGTATGAGAATGAGTTATTTTATATATATTTTTTAAAAATTGGAAACGTTCCAAACATATTGCTGCAAAGTTATTTAAAGGGAGGAAATTATCGGAGAAAATTGTTTGAGTGTTTGTTTTTTTGTAATTACCCAATCCAGGAGGAGTCGCCCTGTGATCCCAATTTTTTTTTTTCCAATGGTCAAACTTTACTATTCGGGATTTTGACAAGTGCTCTCACACACTGTCCCAGATGTTCTAACCCCTAGACCTAAAAAATCGTTAAATGAGGTGGTTGTACTGTACTGCAAGTACAACAAATCTAGGACTAGTTTGGTTCTTCATCCCGACGTACGTACACATGGAAGAGTCTTGGTGATCCGCATGGGTAACCAGATAGATTGTATCCTAGTATGACAAAGGTTTCCCAGTTATGTAAAAAATATAAAAACATACCCAGGAGCAGACATACATTCTGACCCATGTCCCAGTAGTAATGCGGATGAGGAATAAATTAAAAATTCCACGAAACTAGGAATATAATGTTTTGATTGGTTAAACACTTTTGGTACTAGTGCATATAAGCTTGCTAATATGAATAATTTTTTCATTCCTGATGATGACATAATTAATGTTGAAATATTG
Organism: Anneissia japonica; assembly: GCF_011630105.1. Taxonomy (NCBI): domain Eukaryota; kingdom Metazoa; phylum Echinodermata; class Crinoidea; order Comatulida; family Comatulidae; genus Anneissia; species Anneissia japonica. The sequence continues at coordinate 120,485 of NW_022702691.1, read as the reverse complement.
AATCCCAACATGATGGCGTGTATTTCAATACTTGGAGTATGTATTATACTTTCTTATCTGAGATTAATCAGTGGACCTTTCGGTTTTTTAAAACTAGGAATAAGTTTGAAAAACTGGCTGTGGAATTGTGGAATTGGGAGAACTGACCTGTGAGGAAAAAACCAACAAAAAGGTTAAAATAATGGCTCTCCTTCAAGAAATCTTCACAATCTGCATTGAAATTTATCATTAACAAAAAAAAAAAAGAAAAGAGAAATGCAGAGTAGATGACACAGCTCTTGGTGACTGTATCTGTAAAAGTAGTTTGTTATTGTTTGGAGCGCAGCGGTTTCGAACAGAAACAGTGTGTTTCAAAATTGTTTATGAGTAAATGTAATTATGAAAATAATTATTTAGACAACCCAAACCATTGCTTGAATGTCATAGAAAATGTAGTAGAAATCCTAGTACAGCACTGTAGTGAATATAACTACAAATACTAGGCCTATAAACCGGTCCTACCCTACTGTAGGCTAATTAATTGGGCTAGCATGGGCCTAACCTAGATAGACGGTGCCTGATTTTCGCCGCAGATTGCGATCAGAACTCTTTGGGAGTAGGCAGCCCATGAAATTAGGAAAAAATTAGGTCGACCTTAAATTCTTCGAGGTCAGCAGCCTCGGCAATTTTTACTACCTAGGCCTACTGTGTATAGTATAAACTACGATTTTTCTGAATGCTCGACCTTACATCGTCATCTACAGATTCTGATTTTTTTAGTTTCTCTATTAAATCAATATATTGCTGGTGAAAGAATGGTCGTACTTGTATTAATTTAATAGTGTAGTATAATACATGTTTTACAAAGAAAATCGCCGAATACAGTAAATTTCGTTTTAGCGTTTGTTATTGTTATCTTTGGCATGGGAAATATCACTTTCGTAAAAGCTATGATAGTATCATCACAGGTGAGGTCAGCTGCTTCAAAACTACCAATGCATGTCCATGCGCATGCCCAGAATGATCTATCAGGGATTTTCCACACATGTACAGTACTTGTCAGTAGTGAAGTCACGATGCGATCGTGATTGCGTTTATACGGACGGCAGGATTAGGTCTATAATATGTTGAATTTTGTTGTTTTTAGATTACAAACAACAATTCATATATGATAATAATACTGTAAAATGAAGACAAATATTAAATAGATTTAGATCATTACAATCTACGCGGCCCATGTGGCTTCAATTAGGCGATGTTGTAGGCCTTGGCTGGCTAGCGTCATTCCTACCTAGGCCTAGCCTACGAAACGACTAGGTGAGAAAGACAAGACATTGTACACAAATCGTACGTACTGCATGCCTATTAGAAATAGTTAATTGTACGAACAAATCTGTTTAATGAACCACCAATTTCCTTGGTTTGACGACGTACATGAAATTTAGTGTCTGCTATACCCTGTTTCAGTAAAAGTTTTTGACTTTCCAAGCAGTTTTTGAAGCAAAGAAATCTAGGCCTAGGTGGGCAAAAAATTGCAATTCTGGCTCGGCAATATGGTCGGCAATTGCCGATTGCCTACGTGAAATTCGTGGGCTGAGTAGGTTAATAACCGGTGTATAGGCCGCACCCCAAACTTCGGGGGGGAAAATCGCATAAAATTTGCGGCTTATTCATCAGAATAAACGATATATAAATTTTAACTTGCGCGTAAGCGCACGTTAAGACACGCAAATGGAAAATTAATTTACATGACATTAAACCTTGACCTGAAGTTTATGCCCAATGAATATGATTCAGAAATGTTGTAATGCTCAAAATGGCCTGAAACGTGCAAAAAGCGATTTTGAGCATTTTAAAATTTTGACGTTACGTTATGACACATGCACGTATAATTCAGGATATGATGTTTATGCTCACTAAATATGATTTCGAAATGGCAATTGCTTAGGATGATATGATCGATAATGTAAAAACGTAAAATTGCATGTAGATGACGTCACGCATGACTGGTCACATTGAAAAGCTTATATTTTGACTATTCCAGGCCAAGCCAAATGTTCCTTGAAGCTGCCATGTGTGTAGCTCGCGGCAATTTTGAGATATCGTGTAAACAAGAAATGGGGGAGAAATTTATAGAATAAAAAAAATAACAAGAGGTGATCTATTCTGCAGATCACCCAAAAGCAGAGAGATGTATGAAGTACAGAATTATAAGTCTCATGAGTCACATAAACCAAACTATTGTTCAAAATAATAGTACAAGCAGAATAGAAGAAGTAATCATCCACATCCAAAAGTGGGTTTAGAATGGGAACAGGAACGAAAGAAGTTCTTTAACTTGAAAACGATTTGTGAAAGAGCCCTTGATGTGCATAAAGAAGTATACAGGGGCAGATCTGGATTGTAAGTTACGGTGGAGTCAAAATGTTTCCAAAAACCACCTAAAAAAGGGGTGTTCGGCCCAGAAAAAATTTAATTCCTAGATGGCGGGAAGTGTCTTTTAATGACTTTTTTCATATTTTACCCCTCTTGAAAACGATCAGGTAATTTTTTTCTCATTTTTATTACAGTACAGAAGTAGGCCTATTATGTGTGTACTGGTATGTACAAAGAAACAAAATTGAGTAGTTGCATACGTATTCTTTTTTTCCATGAATTGATGAACCCCAAAAAGAAAGGGGTTAGGGTTAGGGTTAGAAAAATATTGATTCTTAGATGGCAAAAAATGAGCTTTCTAGTCTCGAAAAGAAGGGTCATTCCATGTCAAATCAACCAGAGGTCCCCAGGTGACCCCCTCAGATTTTAATGAAATTTGGTCAGAATGATGATACAGTATGTTGCTCACATGGACACATGCAAAATATGAAAGTCATACTCCATGTCGTTTTTGAGATATGGCCCTTTGAAATTTGCTGGACTTAGTCATTTTACGCACTCGCGAATCGCGAAAAGTGACATTTTGAATAATTTCGGATTTCAGAATGCCATATTTTGGCTTACGGACAAGACAAAGAGCTCAAAGTTGGTATTCTGACTTACTTTTTGCCAAATTTTATGAATCTGCACTCAGATTTAAAGTATCATCTTTAGATTTCAAGTTATGATTGCCTAAAGTAGGGTCCAGAAGAGTTTTTTTGCAATTTTTGGGGTGACCCTGAATGAAAACTAGGGGTAACATGGGCTCCATTCTACTTGAATATATTCTATGGTCACAGGACTACATCCAGAAGTAATAACAATCCCATTAAAGCTTTAAATCAGAAAATACAGAGTCCCAAAATGGGCCCCAGCCAGAAAAATCATTTAAATGACTCGACGTTCGTGACCCCGGATGACCCCGCGATCAGTTGAAATAATTTTTGAAACTCTAACCTGTCGAAGATCTTTCTTTTCTTTTATCTTTTTTATCTTTCTTTTATCTTTTATTTCAACTAACCAATTCGCAGCATATAAGCTGAATTACATGGTGTAACAAAATGTAAAATTTACAATATAAAAAATTATTTCAAGACAGTTAATTACAAACGTTACTTTAACAC
>NW_022702691.1:112520-115074 GCF_011630105.1 Anneissia japonica | reverse complement strand
CATACTGCGCTGGCCTATGGTAAGACTTCGCCACTGCTAGTCGTTGTATCGTTGGAGGAAACAATAACTTCACAAATTCTGCCAGGTACCACCTGTTAATTACGAGCGTTGCACACCGGTACAGGTTTAGCATTGCGGCTGCCGTACCAGGCCTAGGTAATTCCATATCATTCACAATGGCTTTAATCCAAAAATGTTACGATTGCTACAAATTTTCTTTAAACAGACTCTATCAAATGAATCTTAATAATAAAAAATACGGTCACAAAACCAATTAACGTCACAAAAACGGTTAAAACAGTCTTAACATTGACAGACAAAACAATGTGTGTGACTGCTACCAAGCGCCACCAATAGATAGGTATCATAGTAATATGTACACAAAATTTCAGCTTTGCTACTCAACTCCTTCAAGGTAATGTGACAGGGTTTAAATGTGGCATTTCTGCAGTCATAATATGGCAATATAAAGTGATGAATGCAATAATTAAACAATTTGACATTAATATTTCATACAAGTTTGCATACACCAATGGTAACTATTTTTTATTTTAAACATAGGTCTTGAAAGTAAATTGTTATAAACCATACATCATGCCACACATACCAAGATGAACATAGTTTATTAATTGTTACACTGGACATTGTCAATTCAATTGATGTCACAGTTATCTCATGTCCAGACTTGTTTTTCAAATAGGTTTATTTGCATGTCTCATCCAGTCCATATCACTGCAAAGTAATAAAGAGTCATTTCAGTTTGAGATAGCTAGAGGAACATCTTGTCTAAAGGTGCAGCACACTTTTATACACACATTTGTATTAGAATATATACTTCAGATATCAACATTTAGATCATCACGATGGAGGGAACATCATCCGAGTTATCCAAATGCAGCATTGGTTTAAATTTGAATGATTCCTGCCATAAGAAAAATTTTGTGAGAGGCGATGCTGGCTTCTTTGCAGTTAATCAGATATCAGATGACTTCAGTGCATGATTATATTGAAACAGTTTGTAATACATTACAGTGATGGGGCTGCAAGCCAATATAAAAATCACAAAAATATGTCAAATCTCTGTCACCATTCATCTGATCATGGACTTATTGCTGAATGGCATTTCTTCGCAACCAGTCATAGAAAGAGCCCGTGTGATGGCTTAGGGGGTACCACAAAAAGGCTGGTTGCCAGAGCAAGCCTCCAAGCTACTGTTGAGAACCAAATTCTCAGTCCACTGCAGATATTTGAGTGGGCTGATGGGAACATCACCGGAATTAAATTTCTATATGTTAGTAGTGATGACATTCAAGCCAATGCAGAGAAGTATAACCTTAGTGACAGGTTTGCATCCTCCAAAACAATTGCAGGAACCAGGTCACACCACAGCTTCATACCAACTGATGATGGAAATATTGAAATGCGACGATTACCCAGTGATCAGCATTGTGATGTTGTTACCATCAACAGTGTCCATGCAGGTGTAAGCAATCAAATAGTGGCCAATGAATGTCAACCTGGATGTTATATTGCTTGCATTTATGACAGTGAGTGGTACATTGGTATGGTCACCGAGCGGTCAGATGAGGAGAATGATGTGTATGTCAATTAAGAGTTAATCAGCAAAGAATCAATGGTTTAAAAACTTTCTTGTAGTAAGTTGGTCTTAATAATAATACGATGTCATGAGTTCTCAACTTCGCAATAAATTTTGCTCAAGAACCATACAGGCCACCATTTGATGCGAACCCTTGACATCCATGTAAATGTACAGAATCTAACTGAATGCAAATGTAACTAATCGCAAGTTTTTCAAAGTTTGCCATTTTGTGGCTTTTATGGACTGATTATAAGTTAAATAGTAAAAGACATTAATGTTAATGTATCCCTTTCCCTTTATACACATTGCTTGAAGTCAAATTTTATGAAAAATGGCTCCATTTCAAACAGACAAGGCACCTTGAAGGAGTTGAGTAGCAAAGCTGAAATTTTGTGTACATATTACTATGATAACCTATCTTTGACAGGTTAGAGTTTCAAAAATTATTTCAACTGATCGCGGGGTCATCCAGGGTCACGAACGTCAAGCCATTTAAAGGATTTTTCTGGCTGGGGCCCATTTTGGGACTCTGTATTTTCTGATTTAAAGCTTTAATGGGATTGTTATTACTTCTGGATGTAGTCCTGTGACCATAGATTATATTCAAGTAGAATGGAGCCCATGTTACCCCTAGTTTTCATTCGGGGTGACCCCAAAAATTGCAAAAAAACTTAATCGCTCATTCTGGACCCTACTTTAGGAAATCATAACTTGAAATCTAAAGATGATACATTAAATCTGAGTGCAGATTCATAAAATTTGGCAAAAAGTAAGTCAGAATACCAACTTTGAGCTCTTTGTCTTGTCCGTAAGCCAAAATATGGCATTCTGAAATCCAAAATTATTCAAAATGTCACTTTTCGCGATTCGCGAGTGCGTAAAATGACTAAGTCCAGCAAATTTCAAACGGCCATATCTCAAAAACGACATGGAGTATGACTTTCAAATTTTGCA
>NW_022702691.1:67733-112495 GCF_011630105.1 Anneissia japonica | reverse complement strand
TTGCATGTGTTCATATGAGCAACATATCATCATTCTGACCAAATTTCATTAAAATCTGAGGGGGTCACCTGGGGATTTGTTCTGAAACTGGTTGATTTGACATGGAATCACCCAGAAGCCCATTCAAAGTTCGCAAAAAAAAAAAAAAAAAAAAGCCCAGGGCTTCAATTCGAGCTTTTAGGTATGTGAACTGCTCCTGTTTGTATACAATTTAAATTAATTTCATTTGTGGCAAAATGTAATATATTATTAAAATTGTTTTTCTTTCAGAATAATTATACAATTATTACTAAGAGTTTATTCAACAATACTGATGTAATACTTAAAGGTAAGAGAATTTAATAATAGTTTTTCATTAATTATCAATAATAATGATTTTAAACAATGGATTTAGAGAGAGAAAATGTACTTGATTTCAAGACTAAATTCTTTTGCAATTTAGCTAAAATGAAAACACCATAGATGAAAGGACCTGTCGCGTCAAAATTTGTCCGGGCCGAAAAAGATCAGGTGGACAGATTTTTGTCTCCAAAATTGGTACGCCGTACTACATTTGACCGCTAAAATTTGGGCATAGAATTTGGGCCTAAAATGAAACACAATTTTAAATATTCCAGATTATTGTATGAGTATATTTGTTCAAATTATATGTCATAGATGTTCAATTAAATGAAAATTAAAGAGGTTAGTAATTTGTTGGAAATGAATGCTTGTATTTCGTCAGGTTAAGCACACAACCAAAACAAAACAAAACAAGGTATAAGAATAATAGTGGACCAACATATCATTAACTTCTTCTTTCACAATTTTATAAAGACAATCATTATTGTGAAATATACCAACGAGTATAGGATTACACTGGCTGTGAAGCCAAGCTAACAAATTTTGGTGCCTGTATATACCGTACTGATGCGGGTACAGGCCCGCCCTTGGGTATAAGCCCGCCCTCAGCTATAAGCGTACCTCTGCCTTTTGCGTCATTTTCATCAAAATCAGGCACTCCGGTACAATCCCACCCAATAATTTGAAGATTTCAGTGTAATGAAATGCATCGTCTTCCAAAGCCTAAAAATCCTTTTAAGTTCGAGATTCAGAGCTTGAAATACATCGTAAATCAGACGGCATACAGCTGAACATGTAACAGCTTTTTGTCAGATATTTGCCATGCGTGACCACAGCGTATGTCTGGTCTTTGCCGGCCACATCGTACGCCCAGTGTTTATGTCTCATTTGCTCTTGTTTTTGCCCTTGGCAGCGAATTGATGAGTGTCTACTAATGCAACACGTGATTGCAACACGCATTGCAATGTGATAGTGTAGGAGTTGTGTGTAGGAAGTCGGTCAATGAAAAAATTTGGTGCTTGCGATTATTATTTATATATGAAAATGATAATATTTTATTTTATTCATAGAAAAATGTTTTTATTTTTTAAAATTTTGAAACTGTCTTTATCTTTTAACAATAAGAAAATTGAAGTTCAAGAATAATTTGATACCGTATTGGAGCATGTTATTCCATGTTGATTCCCAATTAAAATCATTAAACTGTACACTTAAAATTCAGCAGTCTTGATAAAACCATGCCTCCATGATAAAACAGTGGCTCCATGTCTACTGTACAGTACCACAGTGCGCGAACACCAGGTCAGTCAACACAACTGTATACTGCACCTGCGTGTATGCTTTATTTTTAGAAATTGAAACATAAAATTGTCCCCTAAATAGGGGTTTTGGCATATTTTCGATGACATACAGTACATTCTTTAGAAGTTTATTTTTATTGACATAGAATCAGTTAAGAACTAATTTATAGCAGTAATTTTCAATGAAAATACAATTGATTTATAATATGAAATCAGCAGAAATGTATTAAAACAACAATAGTTTATAAGATAGTATAATACATAATTCCAACTATCGAAATGCATGCCGTCGTGTCAGGATTCAATTTTTGGACATTAATTATGTCATCATAACTAGTTCTAGCTATAGCCTAATGATTTTTATCACATCCTACGTCACTTTAACGCTTTTCAATTCATAAACATACTAATTTTACCTTTGAATCATTTGAAAACAGTGATTTAGTACATTTTCTGGATTTACAATAAATTTGACAACAGCGTAGGAAGCATTAGTATATCGTAAAAATACACATACAGGTCAATATATCCATTATGATAGCTTTGCACTGTGGGACCATATAAGATTTCTTGGATTTGTAGTTTAGTTTCAAGAGCCCACAAACTGTGTACGCCGGTACTCTCGATAAACTTCAAGCAGAACTTTGTAACATTAGAAAATTTATGTCATGGAATGGGTAACCTTTAGAAGTTGTTAACCATGTACTCAATAAATTAAGTGAACTTAAATGTATACATAGGCCTTCTGATGATAGCTTGATTAAGATCTGGGTTAGAATGCCTTATCTAAGAAAGGCAGGTGAATCCATTTTACGTAGATGCTTAAACAAAGTAAAGAAACTCTTAGTTAAAGAGGTAAAATTCATAAATTTATGGCAGTAAAAAATGTCTCTCACACATTTTATCCACTAAAGATCAAACCCCTATTTGGAATAGGAGCTCTGTTGTTTATCATTTAGAATGTCCAGGTGGTAATAGTGATTATATTGGTAAGACAGATACAGTAGATGCTTAATAACTAGACTCTGATAGATATTCTTATAAATGATCATATACAAAATTGTGAGGCAGTCCAATATGTTTTCAAGGTTTACAAGGTATACTTGAAAATGATAATGTAGCCTGTAATGTAAGTAATAAACTAGGTTTAATATTTTCTAATACTAACATTATTGACAGGTTTCACAAAATTGGTCTATACTAAATGTTTAAAGAAGCGTTTGCTATACGTAGGCTACACCATTGCTTAACGATGGAATGAAAGCTTCAAAGGAGCTTTCTTTGTTTTTGTAGGTAGCTTTGATAAGTAGGGTAAGGATGCTTTGATCTTTAGCTTATTCATAGCTATGTCACCTACTAGGGGTAATGTTTTGATAGGTCAAACACTTTTGGTACATATAAGCTAGCAGATATGGATAATTTTTCGTTCCTGATGATGACATAATTAATGTCAAAATATTGAATCCTGACACAATGGCGTGCATTTGGATATTTGGAGTATGTAAATTGCACTATCTTATCTGAGATTAATCAGTGGACCTTTCGGTTTTATAGTTAAATATATTCCCAATATTGTTTCATTATGCAATGTTAATGACCAAATATTCTTTTTTTTTTTTTAAATATTGAACTTTCTATTAAATGATCAAATAATTTCATATGGTTTGAAATAGTATAATGTGAAATACAGTATGTGTGTAATGTGTCCGAAAGGGTATACAAATATTGGTTTATCAAAACAACAACAATCACATAGCTTTGTATTAGATGGATGTATCATGAATAGAGTATGTAAATAAACTAGATATTTTTAAACCATGGGCAGTTTCATGGGAAAGATTGCAAGAAAGTCTCACAGGGGGTCAAAAATGAAACTTGTTGTATCAACAAAACATGTTTATTTATTGAAAATACATACATAAAGGTACTACAGTAGAAACTGTTTAATGTAAAGGCTTAAACGTGTTTTCATATTAATTTTAGGACACTTGACACTTTGCAGATCATAAAATTGGTAAAAAGAAGGTAGGTATCATAAACTGCTATTTCCACATCTGAAACATGTTTGGACTTGCTTCAAAATGATTGACAGTCATTACAATAGTCATGTTATGAATATTTTAATGCACTTTAGACTATGAAAAATAACATGTAATTTCATATATTGACAGAAAATCAAATTTTTAACGCTTTTTTTCCCCAAAACACCAACTTTCATTTCTGTTATTTGGAAAACTATGTAGCCTGCTGATTACTTGCACTTTTGTCCAAGGGCTGTGTGCAGTAAATGCAAGGTAATTCAACAGAAGGACGCACATCTCCGCTCTCGAACATAGTGCGTGCATAACAGTCCTTTGATCTTTACTGTGGCATCGACAATCCGATACTAGTTGCGAGTACAGCCGTCAATTGTTAGTCTATGCGTGCCATTCGTTTTATGGTGTTTTTATTTTATTAATTTTGGGTACTTTGCAATGTCTGTTACATCTGATTTTTTTTTTTGACCGCGAGCTTGTTAAATGCTTTTATAAACTGCAATTTGATTTGTGAAAATTGACCAAGAAAACTAAAGATTATAGCAATTGTTAGTAATAGTTTTGCATTATGTGGCCGTTTGCTGTTTTATGGGTTTTTCCCATTTGCCTTTTAAAATTTTTATATATTAAAGAATCTCTATTGAGATCCAGCGGGCCGCCATTGATGCACGGTAGAGATTGCATCTTTAGATCTCCGATCTTGTTCACAAGTTCACGGACTAGTGCTGTCTCGTTAAGAATTTCGTAGGACGCGTTAAAAATGACAAAATATTCTCTGTATCTACTGGAACCGAGCCACATAGCTTGTATTCCACTATTTGCATTCACACCTGGGCTGTGTATATATATTGCCTTGGTTTGGGTCTGTAATCATTAGTGGTCGTGGGACTAGTTTGGGCCCTACCTATTGTTACTATTAATTATTATGTTTATAATTATTTTAAATTATTAACTCTGAGTTTAGTTTTCTTATGAGAAATAGCATTGCACTATTTTTTATATTTATCCATCCTTATGACACTTTCTTCATATTTCAGACTACGACAAAGTTTCATACAGTGTGTATCATTTTTTGAAGCTCAAAATAATATTCTACTTGCTCCCTTTTTGAATTGATTTGATTCTACTCCTCTGAATACCTGTGATTCGAGTTTGCCAGGCAACAGCAGCATATTCTGTGCATGATCTAACACAACTTTTGGTGAATATCTCCTTGGGGATACCAGCTTTTTTAGTCTATACCCAACATAAATAATTGTCTTCTAGCTTACTTTCGGAGACTGATTTAAGTCCTATCCCATATATCAATATTGGAGAGAAAGTTTTTGAAATGCTATTGTGATTTACATTTCTCAGAGTAGAGTTTTAAGTTTATTGAGTTCATACCAGTCAATCAACATATTCTTCCATGTGGGATTGTGAAATTTTTTTTTTATCAGCTTTCTCAATACTGAGGTCATCAACATTATTTCCAAGTTATCATCATCTTGGTGATAAAATCTTCCGCTACCTTAGTGAGAACAAGGATTAGGGAGATTGGTCTCAGTTTTATCAATAGTTGCATTACTGTTCTTTTGGGATTGTGGCAACAATTTCCATTCCATAGGTGCAGTATAAGCGAACTATTAAAAATGTCAGTCATTGGGATGCTCAAAGGTGTATTATAACTGCTGCACAGCTCCTGTGTACAGTGTATATGAAATTTGTTATGCTCAGGTTATTTACAAACTAGAAATTGTAATGGAAAAGATGATCCCTTTGAAAGCAAGTCGTGATATGGGATGTTCTACATTTGTTTATATTTGTGTTATCCAACAGCATGTAACTTGCCAATCACAGGATAAATGATGCTTTTTAAAGTCTCTTTTTGAGGCTTTTGCTTTTAAAAATAGTCAAAGAAAAAGTCTGTTGCATTAAGCAACACACAATTCTGTACAAATTTAATAGTTGATATTTCTTTCCTTTTTTCAGCCGGCTGCTCGGAATCTAAATCTACATGTAACATATACTTGGAATGGGTTCTCGGATACTCTGAATGTGACAACGCATTTGAGGAAAATGTATGTTTATGAACTGCTACTAAAATTATGAGAGATTGTCATCTGGTGTACTGCCCAATTCGTTACCAAAGAGTCAAATACCTTTGTCTGTGATTAATGTAATTTTGAATGTCTTGTATCAAATTCAGACTAGCATCGCATGGCGATCGGTTGTAGCAATTGCGACACCCAAAGTAAAATCGTGTGTGAAAGCTCACCAATAGTAGTCGATATGTAATCAATGTCGCAATTGTTACCTGTTGCGATTAGGTGCTACAATCTTTATTACTCCCGATTACCACGGAATCCGATCGCAATGAATCACAACGAATTCCACAGGCACTGTTTGACTGAGGTCAGCAACATAGGCCTAGACACCGGAGGCCTAGTCCCCAAGAATGTAAAGTTTGTTTGTGTTGGTCTGAATGCATTCGTTGATTGCGATCGGGAGTAATCAGTTTTGGATTACCACCGAATAGGGTATTATAGCCTTATAACCTTAATAAAAATTGAGACCTACAGCCTCTTTGCATAGCTTTGTAATAACATTACAATTTTCTGTATTTTTATATGGGTCAATTAAGTTTCTTGAATCTTAATGTTTTGTCATATGAGGCAAGTTGTAGCAAGAATTGAAATTCAAGTTATTGATATTTTCATATACCTGAGTATGTGATCTTTAAAATGAGGGGTCATTCATTGAAATTGGACATTTCAAGCCTTTAAGTTTATTGGAAAGTGAAAGTACAGTACTCTTAGAGTCAAGATAAACATGATTTTGAGTAATTGCCTTTCAAAGTTATTTGTGTATACGTTGTTTAATAGAATGAGCTATCAAAATAACATTAAATAAACATGACCACTTCCAGAACTAATACTTTGGTACATGATTAATAAGACATTAAACTTTTGATCTATAATGAAAAAACAAATTTGGATTTTTAGGCAATTTTTTGAGCTCCCATATTTGATAGCTCATTTACTCAATACTGGCCTATGCGACAACTTAACCATTTTGCCACGACATGCCTCATATAAGGGCAACTGTACACTGTGTCGTTTAATTTGTATTTGGTTTTATAAATTGTATCTGAAGTTATAATTTGAAGCATACCTAATGGTAGAATTTGCATGACAAATCTCGTAAGGAGAAGGGTGTCTTTATTATACCTAATGGAGGAATAACAATCCAGGTTTCCATAATTATAACTCATAATGGTTTTCTGTTTTTTTCTTTTTTTTTTATTACAGAATACTGTCACTGACTTGATCAGCCCAGAGAAGTCGTTACCAAATATGGGGAACAAATTTAGTTTTCAGAAATCGACAAAGAAACTGAACGAAACGTGTGATAATAAAGCATTTTTTAAAGTAAGTTTAATCAAAGAATATATAGAGGAAGAATGAGGAGCAAGCCCAAAATTGTGTAATCAACCGAATTGCATGATGGGATGCCAGTGAAATAGGGCTCTGCATATCGGTAATGTTTATAAAAACGTGTCTAATGTAGGTTAGGCATAGGCTAACTATAGAGAATTAGACCTTATTAGGTATTTATTAATTATTTTCGGTCTGTCTCTTCTTGTACTTATAACTTCGACCTATAGAATAATTGGATATGCTAGGCTAGGCCCCTAGCTTTCAAATATAAAAGAAACAGTACAGTGTACACTAAAATTTTTAGGTGTAAACTAGATCTAAAGTACAGGATAGAGGTTTAATTCTACAAGGCCTAGACATGCCTAGTCAAGCTACTTTTGTTAGTTAAACTAGACATATTGATTAATTATTGTTTATTATATTTTAACAATTATTATTATTGTCTGATTATGTTATGTAAAATAAAAAAAAGGAAAAAAAAATATTTTTGAATCATTATTAATATTATTATTGGAAAGAAAGAAATACATTGTTTTTGTTCTGATTTTTTTTTTCTTTTTTCTTGCATATATTTTTCCTATCTGTTTGCACTGTTTTTTCTGGCCGTCACTTTGGTCACTTCCTTAGAAGTGCTTAGAATTTTTCTGTGCTTTACCAAAGCATAGGCCGTATATCAAGGATGTGCCTCCTAATATTTAGTGTCAATCTATGGTGGGGTGTGCGTGTGAGGACCAATTAAAATGATTTAAGGTCAAACAGTCTACGGTCCGTGATATACATTAACAATTTTTGCTTTCAAGCCTGGTTCACGTCAAACTTTTATCTATATAGATCCACTTAACTAGTTAAAAGTTTGACGTGAACCACTCAATTATAGCTAGATAAAGGCTTAAGTCACTTAAAGTGACTTAACTTCACTAGAATAACGGTAAATTAACTTGCTTAACGGTAAAGTCGGCTCAGATTACAAGGACACGATTACGTAACGTAGGCATCAGCCAGCGTTGTTGTGCTGCACAACCATTATCATCTGGCTGGCAACAACCTACTCCAACAATGCTAACAACAGCAGCATAGTAGTCTCATTAGAATGGTTTTCAAAAATTATTTGTAATATTATGGGTAAAAACCCAGCAAACATCCTTTTTACGAATAGTCGTATTACAAATGACCTTTGCCCTTTGCATCATCGACAAAGTAGCAACGTCAAAAAGTCTGATTGCATACTTTTTCTAAAGTAATAATGAATAATAAAATCAGATTTGTTGTGTTTATTATTTATTGACAATTCAATCTTTTCCATTTCCACTATAATAGTCACTATTAATTCAGTTTCAACGAACTACCACCACCACCACCAGTCGTTAAAATGAGCGCACATGTTTACGATGACGAAATAAAAAAGTGTGTTGAAGTCAGCAACTTATTTGACGCCGCGAAGCTAGATTTTCGCGAAGTGCATGTAAACAACACAACTGAGCCATCTAAAAACTACAAAACAGGACAGAAAGGTCCATAAAGTATACAGACGTTTTAACGAGAATTAAAACAATATTTTGTTGAATGGAAGAATGCTAGCGAATTAAATAGTTTGTTTTTTATCGAAAGTAAATTTATCTAGGGCCTAGAGAGTCTACTACTACTTAGATTGCAATAGAGCACGCTGCTGCACTGTCGGTTGGTTCTCCTGGTCAGCTAGGCTAGGTAGTGTAAACTGACAGCTGATCTACATACAGTAGTTTACGAATTTGGCAGTTTTTTTAACGAATACCCCTTGTTACTAGAGGTTCGTAAAATACAGTAGACGTTTTATTAAACAAGCCTTTCCACCGTGTGACATCGACGGCCTGAAACTGGCTGGCTGTTTATCTGGCTCTAACTTGGCATCGAATGCAATTAGGGGATTATCGTATCATGTTTCAAGACGGGTATATCTAGATAAAGTTCAACGTGAACCAGGCTTCAGTCACTTATTGTTTTTATTGTTATAGCGCAATGGGTCACAATGTACCTTGCTATTGCCATTGCAGCCATAGTTCAAGTCTCACTAATACCGTTGCAGTGAACTTCATTTTTTTCCTACTTTGTTAAAATTATAATGGTTTACCATGTTTTTTTTAAATTTTATACCTTTTAACAACTTTTCTTTTTGTTGCAATTTCAACTTCTCTTCTCATTAAAAGCATGGGGAAAAGCCCTATGTTCTGTTGTTCAAATAGACATAGTAAGTCTAGTTATTATTATTATTATTATTGATCATCATCATCATCATCAATATAATATTATTAATTGTCATTGTTACAACAACTCTGGCCCATTAATAATTGTAATTTTATTAATATTATTAATAACATTTAGCATCTTTTTGGTTAGGATCAAACTTTATGGCATGTATTATTACAACAATTTGTAATTTTTATTGTAGAATTTTTACAAGTAAAAATATATAGGTACTGCTACGTTTCAATCCTAATGAAATTATTCAAATTGTGATTTTTTAAAATTATTATTATTATTATTGTTATTAATAACCATTAACATTTTTTCCTACCTGGCTAGGATCAATAAGTATTTATGGTCTACGCTACCACATTTACACTGTCTACAGTAAAATTAAAGGCCATTTATTATACGACGTATCCATATACGCTAAAAAGTAAATGGCTAATGCAGCTGGGGTGGATGTGCAAAAATTGTGATAATATAGACCTTTAGGTGCCTGGAAATTTCACTCATGTACCTAAAAAATCTTGCTGATAAATGTATAGGCCTACATTAACCAGCCATTATGAAATATATTTCAATCAACAGCAGATCATGTAATGTTATGTTAATAGGACATAAAAGGGAATCGATGCAAACTTAGGCTTATATAAGAATACTGTATATTTTACCTAAATTCATCTTCATATAACACTACAAAATGAAGTGTGCTAAAAAAAAAAAAAAATAATAGTATATACTCTAGGGCACATATTCCCCTGGGAATTCTTGTGTGCATGAACACATGACACATGACATCGTTTTTCGAAGTGGCAGATGCATTTAAACAACTGCCCTGTCATCCAATGGCCAATCCAAAACTAGGCCTATATTCCATGAAAAATCAGACATTACTCGAGCATCAAAGGGAAGGGAACCCCCTAATCATAGTTACAGTAGGCCTCATAGGCACCTAGCCTTTGGTCTTTACCTCAAACTAGGCCAGCCTTTGCCTAAACTTTCTTTTTGATGTCATAGGTTAGTTTTTGCCCAACAACAACCAATCCAACCAAACACACCCATCACAAGGAAGACTGCTGACTTGTAATGCATTATGTAGCGAGTTATTTTTAGCAGCGAGAGTCTCTGTTGAACATGTGAGTCCACATGCTGTGAATTAACAATCCGATACTGGGTTGTCTATTTTTGTGTGTGTGTGTGTGTGTAGACAAATGCGCATGTGTGAAAAAAAGTTTTTCCTCGCGATGCGAAGTTCGATGTGAAGTTTCTGCAGTGTTCAGTCAGAGCTCACGCTAACCAAGTTGGCATGAATGGATCTATTTTGGTTTTGCGGCAAAAAAAAATCAACTGCTGTAGGTATAGGCATTTTGAAGAAGGCCTAAAATAAAAAAAGGTTTTAATACTTGCTGAAATACATAGTTTTTTTCATTTAGATCTCCATGCGACGTTTTTTTCTGTTGTATGATTAGTCATATGAAGGTATAGTATCCCCGACAGTTGGCTATGCAGCAGTGTACCCTTTGAATGCAAACTGAAGACAAGTGAAGATATAAAGGCAGGCGATTGTCGGGTACATAACGACTATCTGGTATAGGCTTTCCAAAAAAACATGAGGCCTAGGCCTAGTTTAGTCATTTAGTACAGTAGTTACTGCGATGCGGGGGTGGTAGATTGTTTAATCAATGATATCGTGTTATCGCCTAATATGTAAAATACATCATATAATGTGTGTAAAATTTAAGAATGATGGCAGCAATTCTAGGCCTAGCCTAGGGCTTAGGTTGTGTACATGACAGACGATTGGGCCCAACTGGTGTGGACTATCGGGCCCAAGCTATTTTCAAATAAATTGTAGTCTAGTAGGCCACTGCCAGCTCCCCCACTCCCGATATCATTCCAAAATACTGTAAAATGAAAATACTGTATACCTAGCTAGGCCTAAGCACTAGGCCTACAAAATTTTTTCAAAGAAATTTGCTAAAAATATAACTGTAATTTGCCTATCAAATTACATTATCAATGTAGTCTAAAATCACTATTTTGGGCCATAAAGACTCCCCTGAATTTTTTAACCACCACACAAATTTGACCCAACCATATTTTCTGAGTATGTCATTTATGATGACTTTATCAGAAAATATGGTTGGTTAAGTATGTATCATGCATGAGGATTGTACGTTATTGTTATTATTATTATTATTATTATTATTATTATTATTATTATTATTGTTATTATTATTATTATTATTATGTTGTAATGATGTTGTTTGTACTGTTTTTTAATTTTATTAAAGAGGGCCCCTGAATATAAGTTAACCTATTGGGCTAAACTAGAAGGGTTACCGTTTTTAAAGATGGTTGAAGTAAAAATTTAAAAAAAGAATGTTAACGCCTGCAAAGCTCTGGTTATACATTTTAAATGTTGTACATCACTAGCAATTCAGACATGTCATTGCTATTTTTGATTTGAACAAATTGAAATTGAACTGAAAATGAGTTGTCTGAATGGAAGGAAGCCAGTGGAGTCTTGTGTAGATGACACAGCCATTTACTATGCATCTCATGATGATCTAGAAAACAAAAATAATTCATTAGCAAGTAACAAACTTATTTTAAATGTTAAAAAACAGAATGTATGTTTATTGGAAGATTCCAAAATTGGCCAAATTTATAAATACTTGTAAGGATCCAGGGATGTAGTTATACCACCCACCCACAATATCTATCCCCACCCTTAGTTTTTATTATCTACAACCCTGGGGATCCTAACATATCAATGGTGTTGAATAGCTTGGTGGTTTTAACCCAACTCATCTTAAAAGATGCTTGCCTTCCAATCCCAGGGTCCTGGGTTGAATTCCTGTCAGTGACCAAAACAACTTCACTCCTTAAAGCTCATATTGAGATTTAGTCTGTGTAAAGCATTGTGTGTGTATGTTGGTCTTGTGAGAGATTGATAGTGATATATTCACTATTGACAATCCTTGGTGCATGTGTTGTGTGCTTAAATAAATAAAAAAATTAATTTAAAAAAATGTTTGAATAAGTACAAAACTTTTTTAGGTAATTGATGAAACTTGGTCATGGGATAAGTAAACTGATCATGTCAAAAGTAAGTCTTGCCAGGCTTTAATATTACTTGAAGAGATCATATAGTTTACTACCTCAAACTCTCTAAACAATGATGTAAATCTATAATAGCGCTACATTTTGACTACTGTAATGTTATATTTGGGGGGGGGGGGGGGGTGGGGAGCAAATTTAGTATTCGGAAATGAGCAAAGATGATCTTGAAAATGTGTCAAGCTATGACTCATTTTTCATAATAAAGCTGCTTCTATGTACAAGATTGTACAAGGCAAGGAAAAGGGCACAAATCTGTTTTGGAAGGCGTGGGGATAGGGAAAATGGTTATTGAGTCTGCACCCACCTCAAACCCACCACGAAAATTTGAGGAAATGGTATATCTAGACGGCTGGAAAGGACACTAATGAAATTCATAATCATCACATCATTTTAGTCAAAATGAAGCACCAACAAATTTCCTCATTTTCTTTTACAGCATCAGCAACTTTATCCTTGTTTCATGGCATTATAACATATTTATAAAATTGTACAAAGTATTTTAATATAACGGCACAGAATGTTCTTTCCTCATTGGTCATTTTACAGTTTATTTCATAATTAATAATAATTTATTCACTTTATTGTGCAAATTCCATTTAAAATAAATTCAAGTTAGCATCCAAGATGGCTTTGGTAGAGTTTTCTGGTCATAAAAAAATTCTGATATCTAGTAATTTTGTTTTACCTTATCGATTGCAAGGATCAAGCAGAAATTGCTCCGATAACATTTTGCTCAATTGTGAACACCACTACTGAACCTAATTGTAGAGAATTAGATCGACAACCAGTTTCTGACACAGGTGAAACTTCGAATGAAGGGAAACCAGGCAAACCATCAAAGGAGACACGGCATAGAAGAGTAAGTATGAAGACAGTTTGGTTCTTAATGCATAGGAGCATAGCTTGAACAAATGGACCAGATTTATGTATTATGCATGTTTGTGTGTTTACACTAAAATTTTGGTAAATAAGCAAGCATAAACGTTTTCCATGTTGGTGCTTGGTTAGTTTTGAGAATTTTCTTGATCAATATTTTTGGCGATTTTGTTTTATGTATGTATGTACTGTAGCACACTTTATTCAAAAAATTGAATACAAGGCCCATATGGCCCAACAAGTAACACATGAGAAGGAACATTGTGATTGATCTGCCCAAATTGAGCACAGCCAACTTGAATGTAATTGATTATCATGGTACAAAAACATCCTAGTTTCTGAATAATATAGAAACAAACAATTAGTAAGAAGCTGCATTCACTGAGCTATGGCTTTGTGGAATTCACTACCTAGACTGTCTTTTTAAGTACATAACCTCTGTTGTTTCATGCAGATAAACATCATCACATACAGTACACCCCTTAAAGGCACAATTACTAGATGTTGGTTAGGATGTGGTCTACTACATTAATGTTATTCATTCATTCATTCATTCATTCTTTATTTAGCCTTATAAAAAGCACAATACAATTTGTACATACAGTCAGATAAAACTGAAAAAAAAAACATCATAAAGAAAAAAGAGGATTAACAAAAATCAATTAAAATCAATTCTGTTATAGTGAACATAATATGTGGCAAAGACAAGCCAAACCAGTCACTCGTCGCAAAAATCGATTTTGAGTTATTAATACAGGGTTAAAGAGTAAAATAAGAGCTATAAAATGGTAAAAAATCATTAAAATCCGACATTTGCTTATGAAGTTACAAGCATTTAAGCATACAGCTGTTTAAAGAACAATATATGAGAAATCAGCCTTCAAAGTTTATGATTTCAGGCATTTCTCATGCAGAAACTATCATAAAATCTTTAAAAAGTGTTGTTTTAACATTGAAATTGGGAAAAATAACAGCACAGCATGATGTATAGATACATAAACCTCAGTTTAGTGAAATAAAATAGATTTAAAAAAAATTTATATTCTAGCATGTTTTTGCTATTTTCTCTGAAACACAATTTGCGACGAGTGACTGGTTTGGCTTGTCTTTGCCACATATGCCTTTGTATCAGCTGCACTCTCTAAAGTGGTGCGTTCCACTTATCTATATTATACCAAGGTACTGTAATTCAACAGAAGGATGCACATCTCTGCTCTCGAACATAGTGCGTGCGTACAGTCCTTTGATCTTTACTGTGGCATTGACAATCCGATACTAGTTGCGAGTACAGCCGTCAATTATTAGTTTATGTGTGCCATTCATTTCATGGAGTTTTATTTTGGGTGCTTCGCAATGCCTGTTACATCTGATTTTTTTTACCGCGAGCTTGTTAAATGCTTCTATAAACTGCAATTTGATTTGTGAAAATTGACCAAGAAAATGAAAAGTTAATAGCAATTTAAAATTTACGAATTTTATAAAATTTCATGTTCTTATGTGACATTAATCTGTTATTTTGACAATGTTGGCATAAGTGCCGAAAACGAACATTTGAGTATATACAGAACATTTATTAATTTTTTCTGCGAAGTGAGTCTCATGAACGACAATTCACCACAAATTTTGTAAAATTAATGTTGAAATGAAGAATATAATTTCAGTCTAATGTTAGTGCAAAATATCATTAGGCCTTTGTAATCACCACATGACGCGCGATTATCATGGCAACTAACATGCGCGTGAGTAAATCGTCACGTATGCTGATGGTTTATGGCCTGGTTGCTATGGTTTTTGTGACGTTCAGCGTGTAGGAACGCATGTGCGCCTAGAATGTCGATGCCAGAGTTATAATCTTTGATGTCCCGAGATGTGCGTCCTTCTGTTGAATTGCCTTGATTATACTCAATATTACTCTAAAATCTTTTCACGTAATTTGAATTTAATGAATTGTAACATGTGTTGCCTTAGTAGTACTGTACAAGTCCTCATCAAATGTTTTGTAGATTTGTGTTATTGTAAAATATTTTTTTAAAGATATTTTAATGGACATAAATAATAATAATAATTGTCTATATAGCACATAATGTAAAATACCTCTATGCGCTTTATTACATGGAGTGGGAAAATTATTAAAAGCTTCACCTAAAAAAATAACGAATAACAATAATGAATAACAACAATAAATATAAATATACGATTAGAAAGTTAATAAATAAATAATTTGAAAATACAGAATTTACTCTTTTTTTTTTTAAAATAAATGTTTTGAATAGAAAGTCAGAATATGCCAATAATGGTAAGACATTTAAAAGAATGGTGTCATGATATATTTCTTCCAGAGCTGTGCACACGTCTGGGCGGTAAATCATCAGAGAAATTTTGTCTTTACTCAAATTAGTATACGATTATTCCATGAGCGTTCTCTTGGAAAGGATACTGATGTGCTACAAATGCTGTATATTATTATTTATTAAACTATTTTTATGCATCTTTCCCGGAACATGAGCAGTATCTACATATGTGTTGGGCTCCAGTGTCATTCCCTCTTGAAATTCCTGAATAAGACTTTCATAGTTTCTGATGAATAAGAAGTGGAGCTAAAGTGTGGTGGGACATCCCAACTTAGAGTTTCTTAAGCTACCTCATCTAATTATAATTCAAAGGCATAGAAAAGTAATTTTCAGACTTGATAGATAGGTTTGCTTGATTTGATGATAATTGTGAAAACATTTATATCTCAAGAATGAACAGGGCTCCTCAATTAGGCCTGGCACCACATCTAAGCCTATCACCACATCTAAGCCTATCACCAAGGTATGTACAAAAAGTTGAATCTTTATCTATATTATAATTAGGAGGAACATATAAAGAGGAGGTTTTCAGTCATTAATGCACGAGTTTACACAATTTAATGAATGATGTCAACTTAATTACCATGAAGGTATGTAATTGAAAAAATAACCACATGGTTATTTTTCTTAAAACTAGCTCATTGCTAGAATATGTTATTACAGTATATTATAAAATTGTCTTCTGTAATAAATAAAAAAGTGAAGCATTTTGGGGATTTTTTTGGGGGAAATTTTGAAGACAGAAATATACAAAAAACTGATAGTGTTAGGTGATTGACTTGTTTGTAAAATAGGCAATTACGAAAACAAGTATATGCCTATACATACTGTACTTGTTAAAAAAAAATAATCCTCCCTTCCTATTAGATATTTTCTTAAAACTTATTCAGGATGGCCTTATCCACATTTTATTGCACTGTATTTGCCAGGAAAAATATGAAAAATATATAAATATGCAGAATAAAAAGTTTACAATAGAAAAATTACTCAACAAGGTAATCAAATTTTCTAAATTCGTTATTAGAATAACTAAAAATATCAACTTCAGGACAAGTGTTAATAACAAAATAATATTGTACTGTTTTTGTATATCACATAAATATTTTTGTACTATCTATGCACTTAAGAGCTGATGAAAATATTTGTTGTAAAAACATTATATAGTGTTGATAAATGGTTAACAAATCCATTCTTGCAAATTAGAAAAAGAAACTTAAAAAATGTGTATATAGCGGCAACAGTGAATAAGAGCTTCTGGTCTGCACTTCTAGAAACCAACAGTCATCACCATTAGTTTAGGAATATCCAACTTAATGTTAATGGATCTCATAAAGGCCTCTAAAAATGCTCGTAACTTAGGATTACATTTGACTCCACGCTGGATTTAAGTTCTCAGTTGAGTAAGGTATGTAGTAGTGTACGTTACCATTTGCGTAACTTGTGAAGGATTCGAAAATTTGTTAATCAAGATACTTGTTATGCAGCAGTTAGAGCCCTCATACTATCGCGAATTGACTATTGTAACTCACTCTATGGTGGTCTCTTCAAGAAAGACATTGATAGACTGCAGAAATTGCAAAACTCTGCTGCTCGCTTTAAGCCTTTTCATGCGATCCTCGTACACACTCTGCTCCTCTCATCAATGAACTTCATTGGCTGCTAGCTAATAATCGAATTATTTTCAAAATTATTCTCACTGTTCACAAATGTATGTATGGTTTTTCTCCTAACTATTTATATGGTTTTCTCGGTTTTATATGGTTATCAAGTATCCCTATATGTACAACACGTTTCTCTTCATCTGTACATTTCATTATACCACGTCACAACAAGAGAATTGGAGGCTTTTCATTTCCTTGTTATGCTTCTAAACTTTGGAATAATCTTCCAACTGACCTTAGAGATATCTCCGATCCTAATCTTTTTAAACGTGCACTCAAGACTTACTCGTTTGCCTAATTCACTTTTTGCTGCTTTTTCCTTTTGTGTTTTTATTGTTGTAATCTGTTTATTTGTCTTTGTTGTTTGTGTGACTGTACTATACCGTGATGCTTCAGGTTCCTGAATAATGACTGATATTATGCCTACCATTGTTTTCCTGAATTATTGAGGCTTGACTTGCGCTTCATAACCGCAAGAGAAAGCAATATATATACCCAATACCAGTACCAGTAAGAACTTTAATATGGAAGACTAAATTACAAATAAAGAGATTGTTTTAGTAAAAAAAAATTAATTATGGTACTTTCTTCTGACAAAGGAGTATTATTGTTTAATAATATTTTAAAACATTCTAATTTGTTATAATGGAGAATTATCGGTCCAACTGTCCAATAAGATAAAAGTATATTTAATAACCTTTACGTGAGTACCAAAACATTCAAAATGTTGTCAATATTTGAGCATAGAAAGAGACACCTTAAAAATAGATCAGATTTTTTATTTTTCTCAGGGAGTGACCCTCACAAAATGTCAGGGGGTGGGGGGTAGAAAATAAAGGTTAGTCAATCTAATATAAATCCGTGCTCTATCCGTAACAAAATGGAAGACCTGCAAGTGACCATGGAACTTAACAATATTCAAGTCTGTATACTTGCAGAAACATGGTACAAATAAAAAAGTAGAATCATTTAATAATATTATTGCTACTGCACACAAAAAGCATTTCCCAGCAAAACAATTATGTACCCATATATAGCCCTTGGATTACGCTGTACATAAAGAAACTATTTAAAGATAGACAAACAACTTTTAAAGAAATGGAAGCGTTCAGAATTCTTAGAAATAAAGTAAACTGGGAAATAAAGAAAGCTAAAGAGAGGTACTATTGCTATAAAGTTAAGGAGCTTCAGGCTACTAACCCCCGCAAATAAAGGGATTTAGCGATGACTGTTTACAGGCGGTCACGTGACTTATGAAAGCCTGTTCATCATTGATCAGATTGCAAATTGCCTCTATATTCCATATTGTGTATATCAATCAATCACAGCTTGGAATGGTAAGCTTTACGGCTAATATTACGTCTTTGATGAGTCTAGTTTTTAGTAGCGGTGATATACAGCCGTTTAAACATTTCGTGGTGCCTGCAACATACAGTCCGTGCAAATATATGAATGACTTTTTGCCTAGCCATGAAAAGATTTAGAGAATTTAAAAAAAAAAACCTGTTGAGGTCAAATCAAAAAGTTAATATTGACAACGATGAAGGCATGTGGGCCTCGATGATAGCGAGGCCCACATGCACTTCTCCTTTGTAGGCCTAGAAGACGAACCGCATAGTAGATAACCTGGTTGGGTATGTGTAGTAGATCGGATATTACAGAAAATGTTTGCTATCTTTTGTGGATACAAACTAATCACAAGTTGCTTTTATGTGTATTAAAATCACACATTCGAAATCACGGTGGGGGTGGGGGAGCTGGCACCACCACTACTGGGGTGTTAAACCCTGTGGAGGGTGGGTGGGGCTTACTGCATAACAGATGCCATTGTGGCCAAATTGTTTTTTTCTTTTTAGTCTGAAGACTTGTGGGCGTTGGACAACAGGGGATCCCCGCTGGGGCCACCACTGCACAGGGTACGAAAGCCTGTGGGGGTGGTAACAAACACCATTGTGGCTGGGACCCTGCTAAGGGTGATGATACCACCATTGTCAAATTGTTTGTTTTTTCTTTGAGCCGACAAACTTGTGGCGTCGTACACTGAGTGGGTAGATGAATCCCGCTGGCGCCACCACATCTTGGGGTGCAGACTATAAGCTATAAACTGCATTCACAATACATTAATTTACTGCGCTGTGACATTATGATCCCTAGTTTTGTCAGTTTCCATAAGGCCAACATCATTACAAAAATAATGTAATATTTTACCAATTGCTGCATAGGAACCTCGGCCCTTGCAGAGTTCTGGTTTTAATTAATAAAACATCTTTGAAATAACTGGTTTAAAAACAACATATTTTTACATACACAACAAGCCTTTCAGAACAACATTATTTTTTACAAATACTATACAACAATATTGTATACAGCCTGCATTTTAGGATCCAACAAACCCACACATCAATTTATAATACTAAATGTTACCTTTCTAAACAGTTGAGTGAAAAAATAATTTGTCAAGCCCATGATGCTGCATACAATACAACTGTAACTTCAGTTAAACGTTTCTGGGCACAAAACATGTATTGTTGCTGTTCTTAATACATTTCTTTTAAAATTTATTTCTAGTATCGATTGACTTAATTAATGCATTAGAAATTAATGGTTTATGGTCTTTGCGAAAATTTCGTCTACATCGATGTTTTGGGAAGTGTTTATTATATAAAGAGTTAAATTTACAATTAGTACTAATTAAGGTAATTAAGTACTACTTCAATAGACAGAGACCACCAGGAACCAAAAAAGATATGATTAAAAGAAGAAAGCCTAGTGCAGGGGCATTTACAGCTACCTGATATTGCCTGTACCACTTTGTAGACAGACAACTCGTGTTTTCAAATAAACCATCTGGATCTCATTCCAATTGATGAATCATGTGCTTTCAACGTTCAGTGAAACAAGCACCTTGGTGAACAATTACTGTACATTCCGAATGGTGTGAGAATCCTGTATCTTGATTATTGGGCAAAAACTTGAGTTTTGTATGATTTTAAGGGTGAGCGGGAGGGTTTGAATGAGCCTGGGCGGAAGACCTTAAAAATGAATTTTGGATGGGTGCAAGACGTTAAGACTGCGGGTAGTTCAGCCCACTTACGCCCTGCATAACGACATCTCTGAAAGTAACTCTTTCTTTAATTGTTTAGCATCCATTCAAATACAACAATTTACAAAACAATGACATACAAAAATAAGATAAAAATTATAAAAAATATAAACTTAAATGAAAGGGTAAATATGAGCATATTAAGAAAAATCAGGATAGTTATAGAAGGATATCAGCAATAAGAAGCTTTTTTAGCTTCGATTTAAACAGCATCTCGCTTTCAATAATTTTTAAATCATTGGGAAGAGCATTCCAGTCTTTGGTACCTAAATTGAAGAAAGATTTTGACTTGATACCAGATGTTCAGTGAAATTGTACATACTGTTCCAAATAAGGGTGATTATGATGATTACAGACTCTGGAGAACTTGGAATATATATAGGAGACAAAAATTATCTGATAGTAAAGTAGCTTCATTTTACGTGCGATGCCTTTTATTTTTTTTTTGTAATGTGTTAGTTGCTGCACAAAGTGTGTGTAATGCGCGATTTATTCATACAAAGTGGCGATTCTGTGGTATTAGCCTATGATAGGCTTTTTAAGGAAAATAATTTGTAGTGCTGTATATAAAGGGATTTGGTCCCCAACAATCTCATACCCTACAGGTAGTTTCCCCTTCCCCTAGTCACAGGGGCTATGTCAATACATCTCAGATATTTAAACACTCTTCAAATATTATTCAAAAGCTAATTAGGTTCAGAGAGTTTCTAATGTAAAGCAAAATTCTGAGATGAAGTAACCCTCATTTGCCCTATGGGAAAGTCATCTTTCTATTCTTCAGCCTCTTAAATCCTGAAATTAAAATTTTGAGTGGCTAGAAAAATTAAGTCTTTCCTGAGTAATGCTATGGATGGGTCACAGATTGCAAGTGTTGATGTGAGCCAAAGTTCCAGTTAAAATCGAGATTTCAAAGCTTTTTGCAACAGCCACTAAACCAAAAAATAGACTTTGATAATATGCATAAGCTTTCCAGCAGTGAAAAGAAGATGTCCAACTGACCCAGATTTTAAAATGTCACTGTGTGTGGGCAACATGAGGTTTTTCCCCTATGTGAGGCATATAGATGGTAGAAAGTTTTAATCAAGGATGCCTGAGTTTGCTTTGCCTGATAAAATTAAGTTTTTAATTTTTTATTTCTTCAGGATAAAAGGAACCTTTACATACCTATAAGATATGATTATTTTATGTATATTTTATTCTTTAAAAGCAGGAACTATAGAAACATCTACTATGAGGAATATAGAAACAGGAAGGTTTTAATCAAGGATGCCTTAATTTGACATTGTGATAACAATTAAGTATTTCATTTTGTATTTTCCTAGGGTGGAGAAACTACAAAAGCTACAATTAAGGTATGTTATTTAAACAAAGCTTTTAGTTTTAAAGTTTGATACATAGTATAACTACTATATTTATTATCATCTTTAATTAACACCAGTGGAGGTGTCTATACCAAAGTTCCTTTCATTGCAATTGATATCACAAAATATTACTGTGTTTAACTAAAAAACAATTTTACTAAGATGCATTTTTTTTATTGGTTTCAATAAAATAGAATCACAATAGAATCGCAAAGACATGGGTAGATGGTCGTTACATTTTAGCGTTTTCTATATCAAGTGATTGCGGAGATACTGAAATTGAAGGTAAGTTGTTGCTTGTTGATGTGCTACAATGCATTATGAATTTTCATTATGGTTCTCATCATAATCATCATATTGTCATTTCATACTGTCATCATCATCACCTTCATCAACAACAACATCATCATTTTTTATTTATTTTATTCATTTCGACGTATAAAAAAATCAATATGGTAAGGTGAGTCGAGTGGTAGCAAAAGAATTAAAAAAAAATTGTCGCCAACATGATGCCTACCGACCCGACTCTTTTTTACATGGTCTAATTGAATCAACAGTTGAAGTTTTCGATGTGGTTAGCTGTCCCTCTTCTAATTCATCACTTTGTAACAGTGAGGCTCAGACCTTATGACCTCTAGGGCCCAGGGTATATAAATATATAATAGTTGCAGTACATAACAAAAAGTGTCTACTAATAATATATGTAGAAACTTCCTATTTCCTATATCTTCAACATGTCACAAATATATAACTTCTAATAGAAATGTACAGTAATTAGTAAGGCCCTATAAATTAATCGACACAGTAAATGCATAACGTTCACCACTGCATTTATTCATGAGTTGTCTTTAGGGGTCTAGGCCCAGTGTTATATTTTCGTAGAATTTGTGTATATCTGTAAGGCCAATCTTCTTTTAGTGGTCTTGAATTTTGTTCTATTTTATCAAAACTAATCATGATGTTTAACATACTAGAGGGTAAGCGAGCGAAGTGAGTGCACCCTCTAGTAATAATAATTAAAAGTAATAGTAACAAAAGCACTTAGTAGAGAGCATATCTCCGCCCACCACAAAACAATCACTTCATTTTTTGAACGCCTTCCATTGTATCATTCCTTACATGTTCTGATTTAACATACTAGCACGTTTTACTCTTTATAGCTGTCAATCAATCAATCAATCAATCAATGTGACATTTATTTCCCCAAAGACAACAAAAAACAACATACAATGGTGAGGGACCAGTTTAGAAGCCTAGGCTTGTCTCCACTGTCCCTTTAAAAAATACGAAAACAAAAATTTAAAAAACACAAACAAACAAACAAAAAAAGATCATAAAAGTACCTATTGATAATTTGAAATAATTTCCTTTTTTAGGAGTTTACTAAAAGTCTTAGAGTATTTGATGTTTTTAGTTTACTATCAATATTGTTCCATATATGCGGGCCATGGACACAAATTGAGAATTGGCTTTTAGTCAGCTTAACAAATGGAATACGAAGCCTATTACATTGCCTTTTCCGATAGTTATGAACATTACCTTTGTACTGAAATAGATCCTTAAACACATTTGGTAACATTTCATGGGTATGTTTATACATAAAGCATCCTACTTGTACCTTATTAACGTCATAAATACCGTATTCAAAAGATTATGTTCATGAAATAGTGGTTCAGCATTGCACCTACTGTATATGGTGGTGATGTAATTATACGAATAATACGTTTTTGGAGGTTATATAGTTTAACAAGGTTTGAGGGATAGTCACTTACCCATATAATATTACCATACTGGAGGTAAGGCAAAATTAAGGTATTGTAAAGAGCGAGTAAAATATTCGTAGGGAAAAACTGTTTGACTCTGCCAATTACTCCTATCGATTTAGAGATTTTTCTTGCAACAAAGTCGTGAATTTTCCAGTTAATATGTTCATTTAAAAATATTAAGAATTTTTTAAAAGAATTGAACTTCTTTCCGTTGAGCTATTGCTTTGACATTGATTTTAAGACAGTTGTCAATTTCAGTGCATTTCTTCTGACTTGGACAGAAAATTACATAGTTTTGGCAATGTTTAACAGTAGTCGGTTAATGCTGAGCCAATCAAATACCTTTACAAGTTCATGGTTTATATTAGTTAACGGTTGATCAAGATTAGGAAAACAGTCGTATCATCAGTGAAAGACACTGTTTTAAGTACATTACTAACCAAATGAATGTCGTTAACATAAATTATAAACAGCAAAGGGCCTAATACTGACCCTTGTGGTATGCCACACGTTATGCCTGTGAGATTTGATTCATTTGAGTTAACAGTGACGTATTGTTTCCTAGAACTTAAGTAACTAGAGAATGTAAAGCAATACCTCTGATTCCATAGTAATGTAGCTTTTTAAGCAAAATATCATGATCAATAACATCAAAGGCCTTAGAAAGATCTATAAACACACTAAGAATTTCTTCTTTTCAAATGCTGCGATAAAATCCATAATGGCATCAGATGTCAATGGTTTTCATGAAGCCCAAATTGGTGATCGTTGAGGATAGTGTATTTATCTAAAAATGAGTATAATTTGGAATACATAATTTTTTCAAGTATGTCAGAAAATATTGGTAAGATAGATATGGGTCGATAATTTGTAAAATCATCACGTTTACCTTTTTTTAAAATTGGCAACTGCAGCATATCACATTTTGTATGTTATTTCTCTTTTAGTCACAGTTAAGTTTCAAAATTCTCATGGTTATCTCTCAGCCAACCAAAGGCCACTTCTTGATGTAAGTCTTAAAATGTATTTATTTAATTTTTGGATATATTAATGTATTATTTTTCATAGTCTAAAATATAAGTCTGTTTCCATGAATGAAGAATATTATTATTGATATTTTGTTGAAATGGGTCTTCTAAGACATTGATGCATCTTGCAATATCCATTTTAAGTTCTTTATTATTTATTATTTATTTATTTATTTATTCAGGTATAAACAAATATACACACGGCAGCCAAAGGCTGAAATGAATTTATTAAAAAAAATATAAGAATATTAAAAATATTATACTTAATTGCAACAAGAAAGGATAAATCATTATAAGTACATATAAAGAAATATCACATTAAAAATTTCTTGACTCAATTACAGATAATATAAATACATAAAAATTTGAATTATTTCTAATTATTAAATTATTTCTAACATACAAAATCAAAAAATTAATAAACTTAGGTACACGACAAATAGTGCACATAACAACCACTCATTTATAATTACGACCAAACAACTAGTAAAACCACCACTAGATGGGATTGAAAAATAAAAGTTAATGTTACCTGCTTAATAAGCAAAATCCAGTAATTAATGATGTTTATTAAGCAAGTTAATGGTAGGAATAGATGATTTATTTTTTTTTTGTGTAACATTCATGTTCATTGTTCTTAGTTACTATTTAGTTACTTTTGAATTGCATATTTGTGACATCCATTTTAGGCTCTTGGTATAAAATTCATGTTCATTGTTTTTAGTAACTTTTGAATATTATATTTGCTGTTTGTATAATTATCGGGGATTCTTGGAAAACAGTGCTTAAGTAGTCACTGAATAGTTCTACCCTGAGTAAAGAAAGGTTAAGTCTGAATTTCAATCTTAATCTTAAATAAATATGTGTTTATTGTAATACAGTTTTTGTTGTAGACCCAGCTATAGCATTTATTATAGGCTCTAGCTTAATATTTGTTGTTGCCTCTCCCATAACATTTATTATAAGCCCTGTTCAACATTAATTTTACATTGCTCTCTGAGCAAATAATGTTATTTTTTTTTTTAGTTTTATGCAGTGATGTGTGCAGCTTATACAATCTTGGCTTTCCTTTGGCTTCTCATGATGGCTTGTCAATGGAGGGATATACTTCGAATTCAGTTCTGGATTTGTGGAGTCGTTCTATTAGGTAATGTTAATACTAGCTTCAGAGGGTATTATGTGTATCCATAAACCTTTAGTCCTGTTAAAAATCCCAAATCACCATTATGGTATAAGCTAACACCAAATTCAAACCTTAGGTCATATTCATATTGGAAAGATCATGTTCCATCATACAAAACCTGAGGTTTTACAAAATATTCCACTTTTATGTTTTTTTAAACCATATGTGGTTGTGATGCTTTTATGAGGCTTTAGAGAGTGGACTTGTTTTTAGTTGTGATGCTTTTATCAGCAAGGTCTGTTTATAAGGCTTAGAGAGTGGAGTTGTTTTTAGTTGTGAGAAAAAAATCCTGTGCTGTCACTGAATTTGAACCCAGGACCCTGAGATTAGATGGCAAGCGTCATAACTCCACTTTATTCCTGCATCCACAGTTTGTTTTCTTCGTGGAGTGACGTCACAAGTAATGGTGTATATTAATTACAGCCTTGTGGCATCACTCCTAAGAGGTAAACAAATCGTGGCTGGTAGGAAAAAATAGGTTTTGTACGGCACAACAAGGAATGATCCTTCCAATATATTATTGGACCTACTGTGTGGTTTTAATTTTGTTGAGGTGATACCATGGTGAAGGTAACTTTTTACTGTTCACTGTTATTTTCATGCAGTTATGCCATGTGTGGAATATTGTATGTTGTCTGAAGACGTTTATATAACCTATGCATCTATATTTTTTCCTTCTCAGTTAAATTATTTATAGCATTGTTTATTGTGTTTTCTTAATTACTTTAAGGTAACTTGTCAGTGTTGAGCTGATAATGGTTAAAATATAATATTTGAATTGCTATCTCTGTATACACCATTTGTCAAAAAACGTCAACATACCTTTAAATGTCTTTCAACATCGGCCATTCCACTCCCGATTCCAGAGATTACAGATACTTTAACAAACAGTACATTTTAGAGCTGATACTGTATTCAAAATTAAATTCAAGGATTGAATGAGTAACTCTCAAAATAAGTCAATGCATATACCTGTGAACCATGCGTGTTGATTAATACTGTAATTACCTGTCTTCGGTGATGCGTCAGGATTATTTATTGGGATGTTCCATTTTGCTACAGACAGATGAGACAATATTTGGTACCGTAATCTGCTTGCCGCTGTACTGGCGTACAGTACTGATAAGCCTAGTTATCTTGATAACAGTGACTCTCATAAGGAATGGTGTCCATTTTGTTCTATATGGGAGCTTTACTAAACTGGTTTCTAAACCAGTTGCATGACATAATTCACAAAGCAATTTTAAATTGCTTTGTTATTGTGATTGTGATTCGGTGACTCATCTCACTATTTGAGAGTGTAAACTTGACAGTGTATAGAATTTTAATTTATATACCTAATTTCATACAGGTCTTTTGGAGAAAGTAGTATTTTACTCGGAATATCACCACGTAAACTCAACTGGCTATGCATCTCCTGCGACTCTTGTGTTTGCTGAGTTGGTGTCCTGCCTTAAACGAACTGTTGCCAGGATGTTGGTGATAATTGTCAGCATGGGATTTGGAATCACTAAGTTAGTCATTCATAATCTTTGTGCTACAATTTGTCCTGCAATTCGAGACCCCCTTTGGGACCTGAAAAAGGGGCTGCGCTAGTGGGGGGGGGGGTTCCGGAGGGGAGGGGGCAAAGGACCCTTTTTGGGACCTCTGGATCCCCCACTTGAACTCACCTGTCAGGGAATTTCCTCGTCAGTTAAAAATAAAATCTTGAGCACTGAAAGTATGATTTCAAACATACCTTAATCTAAGCATACCTTATACTTTTTAGAAATTAAAAATTGTTTGTGAGCAGTGCTACCGTAAGTGCAAGTTGTATACTATTACGATTGTATGGGTTGCAGTGGCAGCACCTGCTCTTCCCCCGACAGAGGGTTAGTACCCCCGACAGGACTACTCTTAACTTGCATGGTTTATTTTTTTAAATAAAGAATCCCATAAAACAAAATTTTATTCTCATTATTTTTTTTTTGTTTAAAAAAATCCAGACAAATTAAATTTCTCAAGGGAGGAGGGAGGTGGGGGTGTGGCTCCCCTTATCGGGGAGGTTGGACCCCTCATCGGGGAATTTTCATCCTGAAAATTTGGGGTGGTCTTGGGGTTGGGTCTCGACATAGATGTTACAGTAGCTTAGTTAATAGATCGAAGATTCCCTCCCCCCACAAAAGAATTACTCACCACCCCCCCCCCCCAGGCGCCACCCAAAAATCTTGGTCAAGTAGTTAAAAATCACCTTATTTTGCGAATTAGCACACCTCAACTGATCATCGAGCCCCTCACTTTACCTTTGCTCCCCCATCAGTCCCCCATTTCAAGACTTCTAGATGCACCACTGGTTTTTGATGGCTGTCTTTTAATAATACAATATGAAGGAGCCACATACCTGTCTGTATTATGCAATTATAGTCAAGTTCTGAGAACACTATAGAAAGTTCAGTAGAAGCCAAAGCATCCATTATTTTCTGAAAATAATGAACAAAGGCTTCTATTTTTCAATAGTGTGCAAAATAAATTGACAATGAATAATTATTCCAAGTCTCCTGCAACTTGCTGGAGTTTATCAGAAATTGAGACAGCCCCTTTCACTGCCTCAAAAAAGAAAAAAACCTCCCAGAAACCCATCTTCTGCAAATTCATATATCAAATTAGTTCCTGCTCATAGTTAGGATAGGATAGCAAAATTACATACATGAGAAAGTGATGATGTCACAATTGACTTAAACAACAATAATTATTATGTTATAATTATAATTCCATTGCATGTAGACCTCGTCTTGGACCTCAGTTGCATCGTGTAATTGGCGTAGGATTCCTGTTTTTCCTGCTCAGCGCAATTGAAGCTTGTCTACGTGTGCAAGGGGTAGGTGCTGAATGAATGCGCTGCTATCCGCAGCATTTATTTCCAATACATTAAAAATTGTTTTTAGTACACTACAGATGTTTAAAGAATCAAGTTTAATGTAATCGATTTGAACTGAAAATGCCATTATACAACTTAGAAAGACAACAAATACATTCTTTTTTTTTTTTTGCACAAAAATTATCGATGAATTTCTTAATCTATATGTTAAACCAGTGTTAATATTTTTGTATTTTGTACTTCTTAACATGTTGATCAGAATTTTGATAAGAAGCAGTTAAACTTAAGTCAGTGTTTAAGAATGCATTTATGATTTAACCTTTTCAGAGTGTACAACAGCAGCTAGTGGCTAGCATTCCTCTTGCAGTTTTGGATGCAGTCATTTGTTACTGGATATCCTTTTGAGAATGTTTTAATTGAAAAGATTAGCTATAAGCCTGTTTAACTCCAGTACTTGGAAACTTGTTGAATTGAATGGATTTGGAAATTACAATACATTATAAGCACACTTACTAGGGGAGCTAAGGATGCTCGCGAGTGACAAGAGAAAATGGCCTCAAATGAAGGAATGATTGCAGCTGTAGGAAGTTTCTACTACTACAGTCGTGCAGCGAAAACTACCTAATAACTCTGATATGGAGGTATACTGCTATCACCTTTATCCCAAGTAGAAGTGTATCTTACTATCCAAGTTTGCTTTTAAAACTGTGAATTAGAATTAGTGATCATTGAACTTAAAAGAACGGTTTGTATTTGTGGCAAAGACAGGCCAAACTAGTTACTCGTTGCAAATCCTGTTTTGGAGATAATGGCCAAAACATGCTGGAATGTCAAAATTTTGGAAATCTATTTTATTGCACCAAAACTAACCTTTATATATCTATACATCATGCTATGGTGTTATTTTCCTCATTTTTAATGTTAAAACAACAATTTTTAACGATTTGGTGATGGTTTCTGCCTAAGAAATGCCTAAAATCGTAAACTTTGAAGGCTGATTTCTCAAATATTGTTCTTTAAACAGTTGTATGTTTAAACTTGTGTAACTTCATAACAAAGTGTCGGATTTAAATGATTTTTTACAATTTTATAGCTCTCATTGTACTGTTAAACCCTGTATTGATAACTAAAAATTGATTTTTCCAACGAGTGACTGGTTTGGCTTGTCTTTGCCACATTTAGAGGTCTGTAAAAATTTCGCTACCAGTTTCTACTCCAATCTGTCACCCCCACTCCCAGCTTTTCTTCACAGCTGTATCAGCTCTATAAAAGCCAGTGGCATGTGAAGTTAATGCCTACTGTTTCTTTTTAATTTAGAAAGTTGCTCCACAAGCTTAGTTTTGGTTCTGTGTCAATCATAGCATATTTCAATATTGTCACAAATAGTGTACCAGTCCGGTAGTCTATTACCATTATCTTTTTTATGTTACATCCAAGTTATAAATACATTTGATGATCCATATAAAGGAATTGTCAACCTTAACAGTGAGTCCACATATTTACCAATTTGGTTGACACAACAAGAACTTTGAGACTACGTCGCAACGTTGTCAAGCTTTGGTTGTACCGCCATTTTACAAATGCACTCATCTTCTGCATCATTGCCGCCGTGATTTTCATAGCATGGTCTACAAAACAACACAAATTAGCTCTGTGTGTAAGTGTAAGTACAAGACAATTTTTAACTCAATTTCTATACCTAATGCTTTTACAAGTCAGGGCACACAAACAAATGTTGGTCAAACTTTGTCTGATAATGTTGCTTGTTTCTGACATATCTGTATGAAACAATGTGTTACATACAAAAAAAAAAAAAGATAGATTTTCAAGATTTTGGGTTGGTTAGGCTTGGGAAACACAAAGATTTTCTTTTTTTTGGCTATAGTGCTCTAAATTCATCAAAAGTGTGAAAGCATATCTGACAGAACATATAGCATATCTGACAGACCTTTTGGCTCTGTCCATGGTATTTTATGTGACAGAACAGTTTACAATGTGATTTGCTTAAATATGTGTAGGTATGAGTCAGAGCAGTTTACAATGTGATTTGCTTATGTGTAGGTATGAGTCAGAGCAGTTTACATTGTGATTTGCTTATATATGTGTAGGTATGAGTCAGAGCAGTTTACAATGTGATGTGCTTATATATGTGTAGGTATGAGTCAGAGCAGTTTACAGTGTGATTTGCTTATATATGTGTAGGTATGAGTCAGAGCAGTTTACAATGTGATTTGCTTATATATGTGTAGGTATGAGTCAGAGCAGTTTACAATGTGATTTGCTTATATACAGTATGTGTAGGTATGAGTCAGAGCAGTTTACAATGTGATTTACTTATAAATGTGTAGGTATGAGTCAGAGCAGTTTACAATGTGATTTGCTTATGTACAGTATGTGTAGATATAAGTCAGAGCAGTTTACAATGTGATTTGCTTATATACAGTATGTGTAGGCATGAGTCAGAGCAGTTTACAATGTGATTTGCTTATATACAGTATGTGTAGGTATGAGTCAGAGCAGTTTACAATGTGATTTGCTTATATACAGTATGTGTAGGTATAAGTCAGAGCAGTTTACAATGTGATTTGCTTATATACAGTTTACAATGTGATTTGCTTATATACAGTATGTGTAGGTACGTCAGAGCAGTTTACAATGTGATTTGCTATATTTGTGTGGGTATGAGTCAGAACAGTTTACAATGTGATTTGCTTATATACAGTATGTGTAGGTATGAGTCAGAGCAGTTACAATGTGATTTGCTTAAGTATGTGTAGGTATAAGTCAGAGCAGTTTACAATGTGATTTGCTATATATGTGTGGGTATGAGTCAGCAGTTTACAATGGTATTTGCTTGTACATGATGAGTCAGAACAGTTTACAATGTGATTTGCTTATAATGTGTAGGTATGAAAAGAGAAGTTTACAATGTGATTTGCTTATATATGTGTAGGTATGAGTCAGAGCAGTTTAAAATAGAATATGTCTGATGCTTAATTTATTTCCAGTGATGATCTTTTGCCACTCCAACTTCAATTAATGTTTTAGTCTAAATATATATCTTTTCACTTTATAATCATCGATGAAAGCAAATATCAGTTTACATGTGAATATTAAATGAAGTAAAACCTATTTGATCTGAATTTTCTGAAATTTCTGTAGAAATGGAACGAGATTTGGTTAGACGATGCTTACTGGCATATTCTCTTCTACATTGTCCTTGTGGTGATCATTATTCTCTGGCGTCCTACTGCTAACAACCAACGCTATGCATACTCGGCCCTCACTGATGCTGTAGAGGATGAGGAGTCGAAGGAGCCAATGATTCCAGAATCGTTTGGTTAGTTTTATGTAAACTTTTTTTTAAATTCAAAATTTTAAATTTAAACTAAACATGCACCATGTCAACTCGGTCCAAAGAAGTCAACTCTGCCCCAGTCAATTTGACCCCAAGGAAGTTATTAAATTTTTTTTTTAAATGCTTACAATTGGTAGAATGCCAGCTTCAGTGTATTCAGCTGTGGATATTGGTGCTTTATAAATCCTGTTGATTGATCTTGATTGAAGTTCCTAGAATCCGTAATAAACTATAGAAATTGAAGCATCAGTTGTGAAAAATAAACTGACAAAAATAGGTACAAACTTCAGTGTGCATTCACTTGTTGCAAAGTGAATGCACATGCATTGAATATTTATGCTGTGTTCACTAGAACTTGTGAAAACTGATCTCACAACTTGTAACATCCAAGAAAACGAGAAGAGTGCATTCATTTGACGAACACTAAAATGGCATTTTGTTTTCCTATTCGGGATTTTGACAAGTGCCCTCACGTTGATGTGCTCCTTGGCCTTGGCCTAGCTTACTCTATGTTAAAAAAGCTTGAATTAAGACTCTGTAAAGTGTATTCAGAACGTTTTACAGTGCAAATCATGAGGTTGCAAATAAAACATACAAGAAACTCTTTTTTTTAATTAAATCTGAAATAATATTGCTTAAACAAATTGCAATAAATACATCTGCTTGTTTGTGTTTCATCTGCCATTTTCCACACTACTTGTGCAAATAGAGGAAGAAAATTCTACTCGAGTTCACAACTTGTGTTTACAAGTTCACCGACCAGATGAACGTGAATGTGTGTGCATTCACATGTTGCCATGTGAATGCACACACATTAAATAGTTAATGTGTGCATTCACTTGTTGCAAAGTGAATGCACACACATTGAATACACACACATTGAATAGTTAGTGTGTACATTCACATGTTGCAAAGTGAATGCACACACATTAAGTAGTTAGTTTGTGCATTCACTTGTTGCAAAGTGAATGCACACACATTGAATAGTTAGTGTGTGCATTCACATGTTGCAAAGTGAATGCACACACATTAAGTAGTTAGTGTGTGCATTCACATGTTGCAAAGTGAATGCACACTCATTAAATAGTTAGTGTGTGCATTAAATAGTTAGTGTGTGCATTCACATGTTGCAAAGTGAATGCACACACATTAAGTAGTTAGTGTGTGCATTCACATGTTGCAAAGTGAATGCACACACATTGAATAGTTAGTGTGTGCATTCACATGTTGCAAAGTGAATGCACACACATTAAGTACTTAGTGTGTGCATTCACTTGTTGCAAAGTGAATGCACACACATTAAGTACTTAGTGTGTGCGTTCACTTGTTGCAAAGTGAATGCACACACATTAAATAGTTAGTGTGTGCATTCACATGTTGCAAAGTGAATGCACACACATTGAATAGTTAGTGTGTTTTCTGTCCAAGAAAAACTGTTTGTAGAATAATTTTTTTTCAAAGCATGATTTTCTGTGGCAGTAAACATGGGGCTCATAAAAAAGTAATAAAAAAATAATTTAGTCAGCAAAATATTTTTTGATACATCACCCTAACGTGGATGAGCTAAGTCCTTAATTAAAGCTCTTAAGCTTGTGTTTTCCAAGACTAGACAAAGCTTTCACTGCTGACACTGCTTACTATGCTTTCTGGAAGTGCATTCCAGTCTTTTATGGTGGAGGCAAAGAATGGGTCTTTGAACACTCTTGATTTTTGCCTTTGCCTGAATTTCTGATTCTGTCCCCTGGATAAATTAGTGTGTGGATGGACATACTGGTGAAATGGATATCGACAAGCCCATTTTGCATCTTGTAAAGCATCCCAAGTTTTTTATGTCTTCTGGTTTCTAATGAGTTCCATTTCAATTCGTCAAGGATGCAGGTAACTGTACCTTCTTCTTTGGAGTATTCTTTTTACAAAAACAAGTTACTTGGCGCTGCACATGCTCTAATGACTTAATATTTTTTATAATGGAAGAATCCTATACACTTGAAGCATACTCTAGAAGAGCTCGGACTGCACTGAAGTTCAATGGCTTAAAAAAACAACAATACATATTATCATATCCTAGACTTGGACTGGAATGATGTTCGTTTATAGAAAGGAGGCCAGCTTAGACTACCTAGTGCTGATAAGTGCTTTTTTTTTATTCTACCAACACAATTTTTACTGGTTGATTAGTTTTTTTTAACGGGGTAAAAACAGCTACTGTAAAACAGCTTTGGGAGAACACTGGGTGAGCTGAGTTTCAGTTGATTTCTTGGCACGAAAACCGTACTGGTAGTCTGATTAAGTTTTTCATGTTCCAGGAACTTCATTACATGGCTCTAGGTGATGTGCTCCAATGATTAACACACCACCGAGGTAAGAGATATTGGCCTGTAATTAGCAGCTACGGTCCTGCTTCCTTTTTTGAAGACTGAAGCAATGATTGCATTCTTCAAGTCTTGTGGAATTTCTCCAATATTGATGGATGTTTAAAAGAGGCCTTGTAAAAGTTTAGCAAGTTCGGAAGCTCCAATTTTCAACAACCACTGGGGGATACCGTTGGGTTCATGAATTTTTGTCGAATTCAGGTTTCAAAGAAGTTTATCTCTCCTTCGGACGTGATGCGCGAATGCTTGATAGTGAGGTAAGGGCTAATTACCAGTGAAGAAGTATCCCCTCTGGTTCATCTGTTAAAAACACTAAGGAACCGAGCAATAAGAATATCAGCTTTGTCTTTGCCATGACTCACAACTTTAGCATTGTTGTTTTTTAAAGCTGATCCAAGAGTGTCAAAGGTATAATTTGCATGGGCCTGTTTGAGATTCATAAGGACGATTTTTCTTGCTGAGCGGAATTCATCCCAGTCTGATGGTTTCCCATCTTTTTTGCTCTGTTGTAGAGTCATTGTTTCTTCTTTATTTCCCTTCGTAAATATCTATCCAAGGCAGGTTAAAACGACTGGAAGTCACCTTGGTAAGAACCCCACATTTTTCCAATGGGTATAAGGGGGAAATAAATATATAAATAAAAAAAAAATAGGCAAGAATTTGAGATCAGGTGAAATGAGCGTCAGACAAAGAAAGCAGTAAAATTGCACAATCCAGAGAGATCTAGTTCGGGAACAAATGTTTCTTTAAAAGCTGACAAAAACCATAACAAGAAGAATTATTATTATTATTAACCATTCTTTAATTGAATATTTGGCTACCAGTGACTAGCGTACTTAGTATAAAAATAATAATGTCTCAAATTTATATGGCGCCAATTGCTACGTTACTTGGTGACATAAAGCAAGTTTTGAGAAGAAGAGTGGAGACAACATATGGTATTAGCCAAGAAAATATGCCAGGAAATACTTGCACCAAAGGCTGAAACATAGTGCAAACAACTTCACAACTTGTCAACAGTGGAAGTCAAAGTATCTAAGCATGGTCAGCATGCGTTTAAAACTCTTGACCGCAAAGTTCAGAACCTAAATGGAAAGTGCAGCACCAAACCTTTTTCTGGTAAGGGAAATGTATAAGCCAGGGTACTGCTTTGGCAATTAATTGAAGGAAAAAAATGGAAAATGTGCAAAAAAGAATTCTCTGGAATTAATTATTAGGAATAGGTGGAGCAGTAACAACCAGAAAATAAAAGGCAGATTTGCAGCCTTATGTCCCCAAAGAACTCCTGTAGGCCTATGACACTTTTTCAAGTATTATGAAATGTTCTAGCAAGAGGCCATACATCATTATGCTACCAAATTTAGGATATTTATCTCAATCAGCTGAGAACAAAGAAATGAAAAACCAATTTACCAAATAGGCTAGGCTAGAAACACATAACAGTGAGCCAAGCAATGGACAGCACAGGTTGAGTGGACAGAAACATGAACACTGACAGTGGTGGAAACCATTGAGAAAAACAGAAACCTGAACAAACAAATTTACTATAAAAATTTAGTAACAAACAATCCAAGAACAAAGGTCACCATATAATAATCAAGAAAAGTAAAAAAAAAAAAAAAAAAAAAAATCCAATAGCAGGTAGGCACAGTCCAAGTCATTCCTACATGACATCATGACAATGCTTTTTTAGCTCTGATGAGGACCTCTTGGAGTACCCTGTGGATTGATTGATTAATAGGGCCAATATACTTCACTGCCTTTATTATACTGCCCTCATCAGAGCTTTTGAGATTACGAGAACTTGTTATATAGACAATCAAAACCAGGCATTAAAATCCAGCCTATATGTAAGAGCAGGCATTGAAGGCTATGCTATATGTAAGAGCAGGCATTGAAAGCCACGTTATATGTAATAGCAGGCACTGAAAGCCACCCTATATGTTGTAAGAGCAGGCATTGAAAGCCGCATATATGTAAGAGCAGGCATTGAAAGCCACCCTATTATGTAAGAGCAGTTGTTGAAAGACATGCTGCATGCAAGAGCAGGCATTGAAAGCCACTCTATATGTAATAGCAAGCATTGAAAGCCACCCTGTATGTTGTAAGAGCAGGCATTGAAAGCCACGCTATATGTAAGAGCATGCATTGAAAGCCACCCTATAT
Organism: Anneissia japonica; assembly: GCF_011630105.1. Classification (NCBI taxonomy): domain Eukaryota; kingdom Metazoa; phylum Echinodermata; class Crinoidea; order Comatulida; family Comatulidae; genus Anneissia; species Anneissia japonica. The sequence goes on along the minus strand of NW_022702691.1, from coordinate 75,966 downwards.
GTAAGGGCAGGTATTGAAAGCCATGCTGCATGTAAGAGCAGGCAGTGAAACCATGTTATATGTAAGAGCAAGCCTTGAAAGCCACGTTATATATAAGAGCAGGCATTGAAAATCAGTTGTTTCGGAGATAGCACCACCTATCTTTAAGCACAAAACTTAAAATCTAGTGATTTTCCGTCGTAAAATAATGTAACTGCAAGATTACGGGGCAAAACAACGTATCTGCGATGTAGATATGTTGTTTTGTATCGGAACGGTATTCAAAAATTGTTTAGAGCCGATTGATTTTTGCAAGGCAAAACAACTGGTTATTGGTGTTTTCATATCAATAATCTTAACAGAGACGTATGAACAAGCTAGAAATGCATGTGATTGCTCCAAATGTGATAAATTCCAAAAAATATGACACACTTAAAAAACAATACCGAGTCTGAAATGTTTTTGAGGCAAAACAATGTATCTGTGAATATTGCTAGTAACTTTGCAATAAACAAATGGTTGTAATAAAAATTTTACATTTAATCACCATGTCTAAAATTATACAATCCTGCAAAATTTCAAAAGATTATGACAATTTATTGCTGTCATGAATTCCTACTTGACCTATTTCCAAGCGGTAAGAAAGTGACTAGGAATCTCTCTTTGACATATAAAATATCAACACAGCTCACAATGTTGTAACACAACTCTCAAATAAACTTTTATTCTGTGTGAACTCCAACAAGAATCCAGTATCAAAATAACAAAACAATATTCACATGAACATGTGTTTCAAAAAGGAGCTCCTTGGAAAGACCAAGCTCAAGAGCATTCTATATTGCCTAAGTTCCTCATTGGTCACATTACATCATATTAACCAATAAGCAATTGCTTTTAGTACTTCAACATCTAGAACCTCCCAGGTCTCTTATGTTCCTATAATTACCAATATGATTAATTTATTACAATTGCCAAGTTGCAAATATGCAAACTTTAACTCTATTTTTTCTCCAAAAGTGAAAATTTCAAGTTACGTTGTTTTGCCACAGAACATTCATGCAGCAGTGTGAAAAAGTAGTTGATTAAAATTGATCAGTTGTTAAACACAGCAAGCAAGCTAAATTTATATTGATTAAACATAAAGAACGTAATCTTATATTATATTATTTTCTAGCCTTGTCTCATTTAAATTAAAATATTTTTCATAAAATGGTAAGATTTGTATGGAGAAACACCTCCACAGCTGAAAGAGTATCTTAAGAGTAATCAGAATGCCTTGGGTATGAATCTTGATGGGGAAAATATATTTTCTTCATTTTCAGAGGGGATGAAGATGCGAAATGTCAACCGCCCTGATAATTCAGTTTCCACAAAGGTTGAAGATGACCTGAAGTGGGTTGAAGATAATATTCCAGCGTCTGTAGCAGATACGTAAGTACATTTCAAATAATTAGAATAATTAAGATAATAAATATTTTATGGTCTTTAGCAGTTACGTAAGTACATTTTATATAATTAAGATATTAAATATTCCTGGGTCTGTAGCAGAAGTACATTTCAGATAATTATATTAAATATTTCATAGTCTGTAGAAGATATGTAAGTACATTTCAAATAATTAAGATAATTAAGATATTAAATATTCCAGGGTCTGTAGCAGATATGTAAGTAAATTTCAAATAATTAAGATAATTAAGATATTAAATATTTCAGGGTCTGTAGAAGATATGTAAGGACATTTCAAATAATTAAGATAATTAAGATATTAAATATTCCAGGGCTTGTAGCAGATATATGTAAGTAAATTTCAAATAATTAAGAATAATTAAGATAATTAAGATATAGAATATTCCAAGGTTTGTTGCAGATATGCAAGAACATTATAAATAATTAAGATAATTAATTTTGTATATTTTTTATATTGTACCTGAATAAATTAATAATATTCCAGCTCATGTAGCAGATATGTAAGTAAATTTCAAATAATTTCAGGTTTGGTTTTGTAGAGGGTGTGTCAAGCCAATATAGAATTCAAATTAAATTCTGGGGCTAACACCCATTTCCAAACCCATATAAACCCCGGAGAGGCCAAGGTCCCCTATTACACTGCTACCCAACAAAAATGTAAAAATATTTTTTGAAATTAACTTGCCTATTTTGAAGTAACATCAACTTGAACATAGAAATTTGTGTATTTAAAAAATGTCTACCCATCAGTTTACAGCAAAAAATGATAGAAACACTTCCAGTCACTGGAATTTTTTTTATTATTGGTGATCCGCTTCTCGAGCTGATCACCTATTGTTATTGTACTGGATCATCATCTTTTTTTTATTCTTTCTTTCTCCCCATTTCTTGTTCGTACGATATCCCAAAATTGCTATGACTCTGAGCTATGCACACGGCCACTTCATCAGGGTAAACATTTTTTAAATTCAATAATTTCTCTATGCAGAAGTTAATAATTTGTATGCTATTGTAATATGAGCAAGTTTATTTCAAAATTATTTTTTAATGATTTTTTGACATTAGCAAGGGACAATACATCTTTAACAATACAGTAAATTTTTTTTAATTTTCAATAATCCATTGTGCCTCGGCTGGTGCATTCCACCCACCCCAGAATCCACTTCCGGCCTGAAACATCTATAAATAAAGAATTTAATGATTACCCGTCTTAGTAGGGCTATTATTAAATATAAAAACATTATACAAAACATGTTAAAATCGATTAAAAATTTATATAGGCCTACTAATTTTCATGTTTTGATGATAAAGGCCTACTATCGATTAGACCATAAAGAACGATGGTCATTTGATTCAAATTGGCCTAATCTTATTTTCTTATTTCAGAGAGTAGCATAACTTGTGGTACCGAGTGACACTTTTTTGTTTAGAAATGCTTGAGACCATAGATACTGGAACATGAAATTTAAATTGAAAATTAGTTTGTTTTGGAGTAGGACTGTGATATCGTACTTTCCTCTTTCTTGACTTTCTTTTCTTCTCTTTTTTCTTTTGGATCTGCTCTAAAAAAATGATTCATTGAATGATTAGTAATGCATATTTATATTGGCAAAGCTTTATTTTGAACATTTTAGTACATTCATGAATTAGCATGTAAATATGCACACTCATTAATTGTAATGTATGTAAGAAAATGAGGTTTTATGCATAGACCTAATGATAAATTTGCATGCAAATATTCAAATTCAAAATGTGTGTGGAAATATTAGTTACCTGTAGGGAGATTACCCACCGTGACCATGGTCACTTAGTGAGTGAAAGTACTATATTCAAGGGGCCCAACTTTTTCTTTCCCCCTGCCCATGACTCGTAATTTACTCACCACTAGACACTTCCGGCAGATCTGTTTAAACAAGGTTTCTAAACACATTTAATTTTATTTTGCTGTGCCTGGTGATACCTTCGGGATTTATTCTGAGACTGTAGGTAATACAGTAAAAACATGAATGACATGGGTCATTTGAAGTTACAGTACATGGGTTATTTTAAAGTTACAGTACATGGGTTATTTTAAGTTACAGGACATGGGATATTTTAAGTTACTGGACTTAGGTTATTTTAAGTTACAGGACATAGGTTATTTTAAGTTACAGGACATGGGTTATTTTAAGTTAAATGACATAGGTTATTTTAAGTTACAGCACATACAGTGTAGGTTATTTTAAGTTACAGGACATGGGTTATTTTAAGTTACAGGACATTAGTTATTTTAACTTACAGTACATTATTTATTTTAAGTTACAGGACATTGGTTATTTTAAGTTACAGGGCATAAGTTATTTTAAGTTAAATGACATAGGTTATTTTTAAGTTACAGCACATAGGTTATTTTAAGTTACAGGACATTGGTTATTTAAAGTTACAGGACATTAGTTATTTTAAATTGCAGGACATTATTTATTTTAAGTTACAGGACATTGGTTATTTAAGTTACAGGAAATGGGTTATTTTAAGTTACAGGTCATGGGTTATTTTAAGTTACTTGTCATGGATTATTTTAGTTGCAGGACATTGGTTATTTTAAGTTACAGGTCATGGGTTATTTTAAGTTACTTGTCATGGGTTATTTTAAGTTACAGGACATTGGTTATTTTAAGTTACAGGACATGGGTTATTTTAAGTTACAGGACATGGGTTATTTTAAGTTACAGGACATTGGTTATTTCAAATTACAGGACATGGGTTATTTTAAGTTACAGGACATGGGTTATTTTAAGTTACAGGACATTGGTTATTTCAAATTGCAGGACATGGGTTATTTTAAGTTATAGGACATGGGTTATTTTAAGTTACAGGACATAGGTTATTTTAAGTTACAGGACATTGGTTATTTTAAGTTACAGGACATTAGTTATTTCATGGTACGGGACATTAGTTATTTTAAGTAATACAGGACATTGGTTATTTTCCCGACATTTTTGCTTGCTTGAGGCCTTCTGCGACTTAGGGAGACTTGGGCCCTGTGTTAAAATAAAGTTGAACATCTGATCTTGATTGATTAATTAGTTTATTGATTGGTTATTTAAATAACTAACTTGCATTTTTTTTTCTCTTTTAGTGCTTTGGCTGTATTTGATGATTCTGATGAAGAGATTGTCACGAATATTGAACGCAGTAAATTGGAATGAACAAAATGTACAGTGGTTGATAACTTTGGAATGTAAAGTAGAAAATTGGAAACACTCAGACATGCCATAGATCTGTGGACATTCCTGCCACAGGTTAGAGTTGCAGTAATTTGACATAATATGCACTTTCGTCTAAATGGTATGTTTCGATCATAGGTTATGGTATAAATATTTGTTTTGGGCTGCTTGGTCTGAGTCTGGGATGATCACACTGATTAACTAAAGAGGACTGATACATCTTGGAACAAATGTGTCGTTTGACAGATGTCAGCACAGGTTGACCCTTGGGTTGCGCCTGAATTGTAATAACCAAAAATGATATGTGCAATTGTTACACCTGGATACAGTAATTTTTTGAAACAAACCAATTTGAAAGATCTTTGCAGTTATGCTGATTTTATGACATGGTCCCCTCTAAAGCCATGGAGTTGCACATTGTTCCACCTGGAATTTTTATAGGATTTAACTTATGCCAGATACAAACTACTAAAGTGATTATTACCAGCATAATCACTTTTTTTAATATTGCTACCAAATCTGGACAGTTGGTAGCAATTTCATAGAAGCTTTGATATTATAATATCAGGTGGCAAATTTTGTTGGCCAATGTAGATCTATGGATGTTTCTGTCACTGTGGTGGACATTAATAAATAAAATTGATCAACATTATCAAGCTTATGAGGGATAAGACAATAAAAAAAAGCCAAACCTTGCTGTCACTCAGTGTTCTACACTACTAGATATATTAAACAGAGAAACTTCATTTTGCCACTAAATTTTAATTTTTATAAATTTCAATGCATATCAATGTCATGTATTGAAATTAGCACTACTCACTTTTGCTGAAAATGTTGTGGGGGCCCCCTCCCCTATTTGAAAAATTCTCGATCTGCCTCTGGTAACCTGTATTTAAATTCGCCATGGCATTGAGTATGATCACCGAGAGTAAATTCCAAAGCAGATCGGATCAGCTGATTTCATTTGATAATTGGTTAAAAATTGTTCTTGACTGATTTGGCAAGTTAATTGTGGTTCCCTATGAGGAGCATGTTATTGCAGTGTAGAATTTGCAAAATATAGTTAGAACGTGTAGCGTTTTTATGTAAATCAAGCTTGAATTATCAAAAGCCTCATTTATGTATTTTGTAAAAATACAATTACTTCATTTATACATTTACTTATATGAAGAATGCACATTTGAGTGAAAGAAAACTTAAAAATAGTAAACTGTAGAATAAAATGTGTTTTACTTTAATACATCTATTAGAAAATATTTAAATATTTATAATTGATAAATAATTATTGATTAAAATAGAGTACTACTTTATTTTAAAGGTATTCAATTTTATTTTCTTATTTTTATTATTATATTACTACTACTATTGTTATAATTTATTATTGTTCCTACTACTATTATTACTGTTGAACATTATCATTTTACAATAATTCATATTTTACAATACTCTTATTTTAAAGTGGCAGTCCATGATGGTCAAGTAATTGTGAGCATGCATTGATCCAGATGACCATTAACATGTAAACATTCTCATAACTGGCTCATTGTATCTCATATTCAAAATGTCTAAATTGTTTACTATTGGCCGGATGTATAAGTATGGTGTTAGTCATAAATGTTATCAAATTGTTTGTTACATTTTTCATTAATTGCTTAATTTAGGTCCAATGTTGTGTAATTCATTACTTCACATATTGCTTTAAAAAATGTTTATTCAATAATATTCTGTTTTTTGTGTGTTTCAAAAAGAAAATCAACACTTTGATTTGATTTTTAGTATTCTAGTATTTATATCATTTGTAAAATGTGTTGTAGTTTATAATAAATAATGATATGAGTTCTTTCTATCTTTATTATTTAGATTGCTGCTAAATTGTACAATATTTGCAATTAAATGAAAAAGATGAAAACAGTTTAAAACTTAATACTAATTAATGTTAAGTTGTACATTTTAATTGCTGGATATTTCAATAAGACCATTTTTCTTTTATCTCTCCCCAATTTGAAGTTTGTTTATTACTGTATAATTATTAAATGGTGTTTGTTCGTAGTTTATCTTTAATTTGGAATACTGTAGTGTGAAATTTATTTATGTATATATATTGAACCATCTCTATTTCATATTGATGGTATTATGTGATTATCAAGATTGTGCTAAACTGTAGAGGGCAGTTTTCTCACAGTATATTTGAATCTGTGTAGCATGTGACAGGTCTTTTTTTATTATTATGGTCTTCAAATATTATACCCTGCAGCTTGCTGGGTGATTGATATGTACACCAGGAGCAAATCTTATACAGTATTGTCCTGTTATTTTTAGAATAAATTTCTTTGTTGGCTACAGAATTCAAACTTAAGGGTGTTTATTAATGTCTTAATTGTAATTCTAGTAGGCCCTATTCATTACTGCATTGTGTAGGCCCTATTTTAAACACAACTCCATAGTCAATTTCATTAGACCGACTTCAAAAGTTAGCACCGCAAATATTTTGTGTACGTAGTGAGCATTAAGTACGATAGCACAGGTAGGTCAAAACATAATTCCTATTAATAATAATTGGTTCTGTCTGGGGTATTGCTTTCTGAGTTGGGGAATTGGGATGAATGTATACAAAATAGATAGGGATAAAGATACAGATGCATGTTTTATTGTCATTTGTCAGGGACATGGGCCAAGATCTGTTTAAAAAAGTAGAGGTGGGGGATTCGGTGGGGTGGGGAAGGAAGAGACAGTTGAGAACTACCCACACCTACCTACAAACAAGAGTCGACAACTATAGATATTCCTTCTTTGTGCGCACAAAATATCTACGTGGAACAGGTTACCATTACAACTACAGTAGTAACATCACCAACACTCACCCAATTTCAAACCTTGGCATTGCCAGTACTGAGGGAGTTGCTTCTTACAGCATCCCACAAACAGTTTTAGCAATCGAAATGTTTTCAAATTTTACTTGCACTCTTAAATCACTTTACTAATTAACTTACACTGACTGGTTTTGCGAGCACCAAATAGCACACTCCACAGCACGAAACCTCCTAGGACAAGCAAGATGCTTTTTAAGGAGTATTCAACTCAAGACTCAAGACCTCAGCCCCACCATAAATGTTTTTTTTATTTATATAACCACAAAAAAAAATGATAACGATGGTAACGGTGTTGACAAGTCTAGGATGGAGACACTAATCATAACTGCCAAGTGGCTGGTTCGAGATAGATTCCACACCCAAACTCAACCCACCATGGTTGGGGCTAAAGTGTGGATTTTAGAGCACCTTTAGATTTCTGGAATTGGCACTAATAGAAACAATTATAAACCCCAACTTCAGCCACTACAAGAAGATTTTGTATAAATTATGCCGACATTATTTTGAAATTATTATTACTAATTATTATTATTATTATTATTATTTCTGTTATTACATTTTTATAAGCTTTTTCTAGTTTATTTTATTGTTATCTCGTTTTTATTAGGTTTTTTGTACTTTTTTTTCTTTTATTTTTTATTTTTTTAATTGTATTGATGTCGCAGGTTCGAATCCCGTCGGAGGCATTTTATTACACAATGACTTTTATAG
>NW_022702691.1:42672-63974 GCF_011630105.1 Anneissia japonica | reverse complement strand
ATAATATCTAACAATTTCCGTGTTTACATTCTGGGACGTGACGTACGTACGAACTTGCGTACGTACGTACGTGTGTTGCGTAAATGAGTACGCGCAGACTGTTGAAGGTATGTTAACCAATCAAAAGCTTCAGCGGCAAATCAAATTAAAGCGCTTCGTAAGCAAGGCACAGCACACACATCCTAGGCACGGCGTATAAGCCCAGTGAAATAGTTCAGTTTTCTTTGCTATAAAAATCACCTTTCCCGTGGGTATATTTTGGTAAACTTTTTGTATGTTGTAGATATAAAATTTAACTATATATATTCATAAAAAAACGTTTTGTTGCAATTATGTCCAACTTTGGTGCTTCAAATCCGTATTTCTGGTGGACTAGTTCCGTCAAAGCATGGAAGAATTCGTTTAGAACTAATCTAAAACTAATTCCTAAATGGTCAAAGCAACAAAATAAATGTAATTTAAAGCCCCATTCCCGGCAAAATTTCAGTTTTTAAGAAAAATCAAATTTTTGTATAATGTTATAAAGATTTATAAATATAATACGGAATTGCTAGTTTAACTGAATTTAGACATTCCTAAGAATGAAAAAAATGTAAAATAAGACTGAAATTTGATTTTTTTGTGTTCCACACAAAAAATAAATGCGGATGAATTTTTCATGTTGATTCTGCGATAGGTCGTGAGAAGAAATATCGTAGGCGCCGAAAACATTAGCCTATCCAACGCTGCTAGGCTAGGCCTAGCCTTACCTCGATTTAGGCTCTGTTATCACACATAAAAACGGCCGACATGATATTTTCCGTTGCTAGTATTGACACTTGTGAATATAATATTTCACAAGAATTATTTCAAATTTGTTAAAAAACTGATTCTGACTGAGATTTTGACACTTAAACAAACATATCTCAGCCTAACCGAGCGACCGCATTGTGCGAGATGCGAAGTACAAAAATTAATCTCATTAGAGAGGGCGCACTTTATTGACTGTATAAAGTATACATAAAAGCGAGAGTATTCCAGTGGATGCGATCTACAACCTCTGAATTTGCCTAGTAACGATGAATTCGTCGAGAAAATGGTAATATTTTATGAGAAATAGTCTGTATTTCTCTTTTTTTTTAATTCTTTTGCGTAAAACTAAAATTCATGCTAATATTTTTCCATGATTTATAATAATTGAAGTAATGCAAATGCATATTTTCTAAAAAAAGTCAATTTTTAGTGAAATTTTGCCGGGAATGGGGCTTTAACTTAATTAACTAGGCCTAATAAATAAAATTAAATATAGCACTCCTGGTATGCCTATAGTGGTTATGTACATTTGACACCTTTTGAAAATTTGAGCACATTATTATAAGGAATGGAGAGCAAGCTTAAGCTGATTGACCCTATTCTCGACTGTAAGGTATCCAACACAAAGGCCAGAAATATAACGGATTGTAAGTCAATAGTGACGTCATCACTGTAACTTCCCCAGCGCCAATAATAATTTCTCTCGGACGCTCGGTTGTTGGCTTGATTTTTTTTAGATTCGTGTGCAAAAAAAATTCCTCATTTTTTCGTCACCACCGCGAATACGTCGCGCACCGCAATAAGAATTGAATTGTACTAGTATCTTTTGGCCGTAGCCTAGTTATGAAATCATCGCACGATTTTACCCGTCTGCATGCACCAACAAAAAAGGACGCCAGTGACGAAAGTCTATCAAAATAGCATTACAAACAAGTTCTTTCTAACAAATTATTCATCGTATCCGTACTGTAGCCTGCTGATGTGTAGTTAACCAAAGCAAAGAGTATAAATAAATACTCTTTGACCAAAGATACTAGGCACGTACTGCAGGAGCAAAAATCAGCATACGCACAGCTAAATACGCACACGTATACTGATCATATTACTATAGCAACCGATGATTGGTACAACAGTTGGTTTATAAACTAAAAAAAAAAAAAACTAAAATTAAAAGACGGCAATTGACTTATAAAGCAATTAGTAGAGCATGCATCCTACACTAAATGGAAAATTATTATACTTCGGTTAAATTTAATGCATTCCAAAATTTCCTTCGGGCTTTGCAGGCCCTCAGGAAATTTTTTCAAGCATTAAATTTAACCTTCGCATAATAATTTTCCTATAGTGTACTATGCGGAGCTCTTTTTTTTTTTTGGATTATCCTTACCTTCTTTTTAAGGTTTCAGTTAAAAATTGCTTTTAATTTGCTAAAATCTCAAAATAATATTTGTTTTTGTAAATTTAAATATTATGAAATTTTTTGATTAGGCCTATTTAATTTGATGAAATTTGAACCCTGTGCAACTTTTACGAACCTACCTCAAAATATAGGCTAAACAATGATAACCATTATGCCAAAATAGTAGAACTACTAAATTTTCTGACAACACAGCTTTAAAAGTTTGGCATTGCCAAAAGTGTACTGTTTCTTTTTCATTTTCATTAGGTCCAATCAACATATGTTTGCAAGAATAAGAAGCGTTACCATAAATGTTATTTCCCTCCTTTGGGCCTTACAGGTATTGGAATTTTCAAAAAACACCCCTATTTTAAATAAATGGTATTGTCCATTTTTCCACCCACTCCTCTACCCCCACCCATCCACATTATTATGCTTTTTTGTTGTTGTAAAGATGTCTTCAGGCTATCTTGCATGCTGAGTTGTAAAATTAAATTACTCTATATTCTATGTAAGAACCGATGCGTGACTGTTGTAAATCAGTGGCGTACGCTAATCTGGGGGTCTGTTGCTGGATACCGTACGCCAGTGATTGGGCGATATTACTGGCATCCGCGCTTTACGCCGCGCCCAAGTTCACAACCACTCGATTAACGTTACTCTAGCGTAAGTCGTTGTGTTTGAACATAGCCAAAGACCAATCAAAATTCAATTACATGTACTTTGAGCGAGCGTACGTTTCGCACACAATGTTTCGAAACTCGTTTCCTGATTAATGTTCATGAATATGGAAATTCTCGCGCCTGGCTAATCCTGCTAGTCTGAACGGCCGGCAAAGTTAAGTCGGGCTTAATGTTGAGCGGGGCTTAAAGTACGCCCGGCTTATCTCCAAGTGTGAACGTGGCCTAATAAAATTGCGCATATTATTGCAAAAATCCGAAAAAATGGCCGTTGCTATTTTTGTTGGTTTCGGCCTTTCAACGTGCAAATAAAAATATCTATTTTTTTTTTATCGTGGCTTTAATCGCTCTTAAATTTCCAATTGGCACATCTTCTGGACTACTCTGGTCTGGTTTCCACACAATCGCTACACACTATCGCTGACAGCTTTCGGTGATGCTGATTGGTCAGTTGAATCGATGAGCCTTTCCGATTGCGTCGGGGACTGATACGCAGTAGAACAATTTAATTGTTCTGAAACTACTGCTTTATATGATTCAACTTGTTCCCTAAATACCGGTATGTCAACTAATAGATCGGCTCAACTTAAGCGTGGAAATGATAAATCTAACGTCAACTGGACGTGGATGGGGGGGGGGGGGGGGTTGTTGTGGGTGGCAAGCAAGACAGTCACAGTCACTACCTGATATCGGGTAGGATTTTAGTTTTTGTGATGTACATCGATAGTATTTTGTTGGGAAAAAGAGTGGACCATGTGCTAAACGGGGGAATTTTCTGTACACTGTCATATTTAGGAAGGTTTGCCAATGCGAAAATACAGGAACGTGGTTAGGTGAGGGTACGTTGTAGGGGTCTTAGACATCACCTTCCAAATCTCACACATTATGTAAGGATTGTTTTAACAAGATTTGTTTCATGTGCTGGTCTGGTATCAGACTTAACACCTGTGATTCATCTTATAAGTTTTTTTTTATATATATATAATTACCATTAGCATTATTCTACCACGATCGAAACATCCGATGTATTCGACCCATTCTTACAGGCCAAGGAATTGCAATGTTTTCAATTTTATATATCATAACTGGGGGTAATGCGTGATTATGCCCCCTTTCCCCAGTTTATAAAATATTCAAAAATCTTCTCTTATTAACACTTGTGTTTTAGAATCAGTTTTACAATACATACCAAAATAATTGATATTTCCACCACCGGAACCTGGCCTTACAAATGTGTTAACCACCAAGCCGAATGCATCCTATGTGGTGATGAAACCAAAGAATATCTTCTTTTTTTTAAATATTATTTTTGGTTTTATTCGTGGGTTGGTTTTGTTTGCTTATAGATCTCGTAGCTCTCGAGCCTTTTTCACGCTGCGGTAGACAACTTCGATCGATGAAAAACAGTGCTGAGCAGCGAAGCGTAACCAATAGAAATAACATAGCGTTTCGAACATATTTTAGGAGGTCATGTTACTTAAAAAAAATCATAAATCCTTAACGGAGGCTCGTATCAACATAATTTTTTCTTTAAAATGTTCGCAAAGGATATATCTACATAATGTATGAATAAAAAAAATGAAAATTTGTTTAGTCTGTCAAAACTAAACTGGAAAATGGAAGACCTACGTTGGTACTCATGGTTACCCGCAAGGGATGTGACATTCATGCTGATAAATATGACTATGGAAATGATCATTGTACTTATGGTTTCCAATGTGATGTAATGTTTAAATTTAAGGTTGTGTTATAGAGTTGACACTAAATGAGGTTGTGCCGCTATTAACATAAGTATGCTTATTATATCTCAGTGGGTTGTGCTCAAAGATTTATGATAGTTGTATGTTATGTTGTATGGAATTGGAAGTTGTAATGCACATATGACTATAAATGCGATTGTGCTTGTGATTTCATTTGGCGAATAATTATGTTGGGCCCATTGTTAAACGTATGTGATTAAATGAATTTGTGAAGATTTTGACACCGTTTGAGTTGTGATATTTCGTAATGTCTCCTAGTATATTAATGTACACATTATCATGACAGAAACCTCTTCAACAGAAAAAGTTGGATTGTGTGTGCGCGCGGTACTAACAAAATACTTCCGTATTCCGTATTTCTGGACGCAGGGTTCCCGGAACACCGCACATTAACGGTTGTGCGAAGCACATCTCAGAGTCATAGAGCTATTATTCTTATTATATCTCTATGCTCAGAGTCGAGTCAGAAGTGGAACGTGAAATTTCGATATGTTTTGTAGTCAGATTTGCGAGAAACATTTCAGCTACCCGTATTTCTCGCCTGAGACGTCAGTGGGAGCTGTATTTTGTATGGCAAGGAGATGGTGCTACCCTTAATTCGTATTAAGGGAATTTACGCCCACAAACCTTGTAGTTATTAATATTTTGGTTATAATAGAACATTTTTATTTTTTGGTGACGTCACACTCATGCGCTCTAGTTAGGATGCGTACGTCATAAGCTAGAATACGTCACCTGTTGCTGGTTTATGGATAACAAACACCATTTGCACATGAATGGTTTGTCCAGGAGCAGCATTATTAGTGTAGTATAATACTTAAACAAGGTACGTCTGCAACTGAATTATTCTTAGTTATTTTTTTTTCTTATTTTAATTTATTTCTTTCGAAAGTGTACTTTCTATTACATATAATTGCACTGTCTACTTAGGCCTTATTTATTATCATGCCTCATCGTCCCCTGTTACGTACAAAACAGTAGGCTAGCGCCCCCCCCCCCCCGGAGCAGGTCAACTCGGCCCCAACTTACTGTATATACCCACACTGCTGATCTCTTTGTATGTCTTGGTATCTTAGATATATTTAGTTTATATAAAAAGGTCCACCGATTAATCTCAGATAAAATAGTATAATACATACTCCAAGTGCATTTCGATACTTGGATGGAGTATGTATCTATATTAGTTTTTCATTGCCATATTTACGTATCTTATTCTTCCGATTCAATTCCTAATATAATTGCAATAAATTTCACTAAAAATTACCAAATACCATGTACGCTATTAGACAGTCCTCTCATTTCCGTCTTCGTACTAAACTTCACTAAACTAAAATCCACAATTTTCTACTCTGGCCCCATTTTATGAAACTGTCTCTGCAACAAAATTAAAGATTCAACAAACCTCAACATCTTGAAACTCCTTCACAAACAATACCTGCAATCTGATTAACTATACCGAATAGTTAAGAGTTTGTATTTCTTTTTATTTTTTTGCGGGCCTCATTTGCATCAGGCGTTTCGCTTCTTATGTATTATGTATTATCATAGAGAAAATAGAACTGTTCTATTTTCTCTATGGTATTATGATGAGTGAAAATAAAGAATGAACTCAAAAGTATGAAAGCGTCACTTTTACAATGCAGGCGGAACCATGTGACAACAAGTTTTTGAGTGACTTTTGTCCTGAATGTGAGACGCTTGGCAGGTCTATAATAATCTTTTTTGTTTTAAAGTTTCAGTATGGGAAGAGGCTCTTGAGGAGTATTCAGCCTATAAACCGGTAGTGCAAGCAAGTACTCATCAACCTGAATCACAGCAACATACAAGCAGGGATGTGAGTTTATAGTACAGTACTTTAAATTCAAAAAGTAGACATAGCCTCCCAATATCAAAATAGGATGCGAATTTCTTCTCACAGAGAAATATATAATTAAGGAAATATATGAATAAATAAATAAATAATATTAATAAGTCAAAAGACCGGTCGGCAGGCCAAAACAACATGGGTTGCAACAATGAACAAGGAACATAAAAATGTAAATACATCCATAAGAAAGCTAATGACAGACCACCTGATAAATTTCTACCCAAGAAGAAACAATCTAGCAGATGATGATAAAGTAAGTAAATAAATATGTAATATTCTATATCTATATTGGTACTCACCTTAACATAAAAGTATAATAAAGACAGAAAGACAAGCTGCAGAATTACAAACAAAGCAAAACCACATTTACAATACAGAAATATATAACAATACATTATTATTATGAGGGTGAACCACCCTTACAAATATTGTTGATAAAAATAAACAGGTTAAATTATTATTCATGAGGCGAAAGTCCCTGTTAGCAGAAATGGTCCATAGTGAGCTGTCTGATAGTTGAGAGTGAGCTGTCAAATGGTCCAGAGGGAGCTGTTACCAGCTCCATAAACTTAACTTTAATTGGTTTTAAGAATGTCCATTGGGACGACATTCACTCACTTCATCTCATGGGCTTCAGTGGCAATAAATAATTTAAGAACCCATCACTATTCAACAAACCAACAGGATTTATAACCCGGGTTTTAAGAGTAAAGAAAATCCGGTAAAATACACACCAATGAAAAACACACAAAAAGCAAGAGCATGCCAGCCTCTGAATTTACCTAGAAAAGAAGTCGTCGAGAAAATGGTAATCTGCTTTGAGAAATAGTCTCTTCTTATCCTTTTTTGCCCTTTAGCGTACTACTCAAATGTATGATAATCCTGGTTTATAATGATTAGACTAATGCATATACATTTCAAAAATAAAATTAGTAAACGGGAATGGGCCTTTAACTTACAAATTATAATACCTTTTTGTATTCTTTTACATATAGACCCTTAAATCGGCTGATAAGGATTAATTTTGTAGTAAAGAGCATGAAGACCACAGTAAACACTATACAAGTCGACATAGTACAAATTATATGTTGTCATGGCGAGTTAGATTATCTTGACAAGTCGACATAGTAAAAGTTGTATGTTGTCATGGCGAGATAGATTATCTTGAAAAGTCGACATAATGACAAAATGACAACATACAATTTTTACTATGTCGACTTGTCAAGATAATCTATTTCGCCATGACAACATAAAATGTTTACTATGTCGACTTGTCAAGATAATCTCTCTCGCCATGACAACATACAATTTTTATTATGTCGACTTGTCAAGATAACCTATCTTGCCATGACAACATACAACTTATATTATGTCGACTTGCCAAGATAATCTATCTCGCCATGAACATGCAATATGTATTATGTCGACTTGTCAATATAATCTATCTCGCCATGACAACATACAATTTTTACTATGACGACTTGTCAAGATAATCTATCTCGCCATGTCGACATGATATGTATATTATGTCGACTTGACAACATAAATTATCTTGACAAGTCGTCAAGTCGAATGGCACTTAGGTGCTTCCGTAAGTAGCCTACTAGTGTTCCTGTATTAATAATTGTGCATAGTCCCAATAATATTGGCAAGATATTGAATCAATTTAATGATTTTTATAATATGACAGTAAATTAATCTTAATTGTTTGTGATGAAATTTTTATAGAATTATATTATAAACTTGTATATATTTTAAAATTGTTTCTCCCACTTGAATTTTACAAAGTAGAAAATCATACCCCTAAAGAAATGTGCGTTACTAAAAATTAATAATTATTCTAAAATTAATTGCAGATCACACAAATTGTAGAACCCTTTCGGAGTTTTTAAGCTTGTTTGTGGTGAAATTATTATAGAATTATATTATAAACAATATATTAAAAATCGTTTTCCCACGTGAATTTTAACCAAGTAGAAAATCATACCCACTAAAAAAATGTGCGTTACTAACAATTAATAATTATTCTAAAATTAATTGCAGATCACACAAATTATAGAATCCTTCCAGAGACCCGCAGCACAAGGTAGGAACAAGTCTCATTCAATTCAATGATAATAATGGTAATAATAATGATAATTAGGAACATTTTGAACATTATCCAAATGTATTTGATTAAGCTATTTATCATTTTATGGTCAAATTGTATCATTTATTTAAATCTTTAAAGTTTTAAAATAATGTTTAAATTGTCAAATATTATATCATATTTTTAACTTTTAAATATTAAACTTTATAATGTGTATAAACATTTAAATTGAATTTTTACACTTCTTTTTTTTCACATCTCAAAATTTGTTAACTTGTCATTTTTGAAAATTTTAAACTTTTAAATATTAAACTTTTTAATGTTTTTAGACTTTTAAATAAAATTCTTTCCACTTCATTGTTTGTTATCGTTCATTTTTACTTCGGAAAGGTTTCTTTTTGATCTTATTATCATGTCCTTGTATTCCCCGTCGTTCGACCTTAAATTCCTTTAATTGTTCCTTACATCCACACTCAACTCCGAGTTGTCACTAAATGTCTGTTTTTATAACAAAACATAGGGTTTTTCTTTATTACCATAAAGCGAAGTGATGATGAAATTTCAACCAAAAAAGTACAAAGCTTAAAGTAAAAAATAAAGTAAAAGCAAAAAAACTACATACTGTACTAATTATTAAGTAAATGTATATCTGGCTTGGGATGTTTCTCTATGAATGGTCATATTCACACCTTACTCCAGATTGTCACCAAATTTTATTAGTTTCTTTATTAGAACATGACAAACTATTATGGAAAGTTTCATTTAGATTCATTGATAACTATTTGATATATTTAGGTCTGAGACGTTAGACCCTCAAATTTACACCCTAATCTGGATTGTCACCAAAATTGAATAATTTCTTCCATTTAAGTGGTAAAACTTTCCCAAAAGTTTCAATCAGATCAGTTGATCAGGTTTGCTATACAGTATCTTTAAAATAGTTCTCACGTTCACACCCTACTCCAGATTGTCTCTAAAATTTAATCATTTCTTTATTAGACAATGACAAACCATACTATAAAGTTTCATTTACATCCATTAGTAAGTTTTGAAACTTTAGAGTGTAGTATGATTTTTTTTCTCTTGATGTTGTTAAGCTCCTCGAGGTTGTGACAATGTGAGGTGCTATATAGATACAAAATTATTATTATCATAGCATTTAATTTTCCCTTAATTCACACTTAAATTTGGATCATCACCAAAATTTAATAATTTCTTTCATTGTAACTTGTTTAAACTTCCCCAAAAGTTTCATTCAGATCAGTCCATTAGTTTTGGTATGTATCTGGCCCGTAAATTTTTCTTGAAATAATCCTCATATCCACATCCTACTTTGGATCGTCACATACATTTAATCATTTCTTCATTGGACCATGACAAACTAACCATTGATAACTTATTTGAGATATCTGAAGAGTTAGCACTTTATATGACCACCCGATTCTAGATCGTCATCAAAATTGAATAATTTGTTCCTTGTAACTTGGTTAAACTTATAAAGTCTTGGACGTTTTCATTTCAATGGTCCTCATATCCACACCATACTCCGGATCTTCACAAATGTTTAGTAATTTCTTCACTGGATCAGGACACAATATTCTTGAAAGTTTCATTTAAATCCATTGGTAAGTTTTTTTTTTTTTTAGATATTTAGGTCTGGGATTTTGGAATTTTAAATGACTCTCAAATTCACACCTGAATCTGAATCACCACCAAAATTTAATAATTTTTTTCTTGTAACTTGGTTGAACTTTCCAGAAAGCTTCATTCAGGTCAGTTGCTCAGTTTTTAAAATATTTGGTCTGGGACGTTTTCCTTTAATGGTCCTTATATCTACACCCTACTCAGGCCCGTAGACAGGATTTTTGATGTGGAGGTGCATTTTGCAAGCGAAGTGGACAATATGCGGGGGGAGCGCCTAGGCCCCCGCGGGGCCGGGTGCGAACTCCTGGAAGCTTCAACAAGTTAGCATTTTGAGCGCTCTATAATATGAATTTCTAGTCTATTTTTTTTCATTTCGGTGTTGTAAGGGACCTAACAGTTGTGACTTTACATCAGTAGGTCTACAGCTAACATTTAATTGTTCATAATCACTGGAGCTGATAATTGATTCTAGAAGCGGTTGGCGCATCTGTTGTGGCTTGGACTCCCAACCTTGAGGTCGGGGGTTCAAAACTCTCACTGTGCAAATCGCTTGTGCCCAAGTGGGTACCAACACAACTCCGCATACTAGCTGCAATATTATGAAATAATAATATAATTTAATTCAGTAATTTAATTTGGTGTTCAGTATGTGTTCAATGTGTGCTTGGTTCAATGACCGGGGTAGTAATGTGAAGCGCTTAGAGGCTTTGTGCATGAAGCACTATATAAGAATGACATATTATTATTATTTCCTACATATTTCGTACCACATTTATTAAAAATCAATGACGAGCTAGAAGAGCAAGCAAATAATATGCAATGCATAGCCTGTAACTGTTATGTCTCTCATTCACTTACTGAGACAAATGAACAACAAAACCACATCTAAGTAATCCAAACCGGTTGTCTTTATTATCCACCATATTCAACAACCATCACAACCAACTCGAACTTTCTCTGCTCTTACCATAATAGAGGGCAATATACAACTTTGAGTACACTACATCCCTCCTTTTTTCAGATTACTCTATCCAACAATAGCTTAACAAACAACTCAAAAATTAAATGAAAACCGTTAAACCTTTTACAAGCATGTACTGCAAGTCTTTGAAACAAACTGTAAATAGTCTACCAAACCAATATGCATTAATATTGCAAATTATGTTATTACAATAAACCTTATTCTGAAAAGTGAATGTTGGTTTTTTTTTATTTCGTTATCTACTTCACAATGTTATAATGATAGTTAACATAATTACCATATACTGTATACTATATCCGTGTGTATGAATTGTTTTTTTTAACCAACATAACAACATCATAAATCACTTCGACTACTCTTGAACAACATCTTTACAAACTATTATAACACAACATTTTTAATCACTACTACTACTCTCGTCATCTTTACAAATCGAGTCTATCCGGTTTCTTCCTAATACGCAGAGGATACCTCCTTTGCGGTTCTGGATTTTGGGTCTCATTGATTGTTGGACCCTCCTCATATACAGTTTCCATTAAGTCATCGAGTGCCGTATCCTCAACTGTGACGTCATCTGTTTGTGGTCTACTACCATAAAACTTCTTCGCATGTGTAATATGTCGTTTCCGACGACGCCTGTTTGCATCATTCCGATCACTTATAGTGACTTGATTACCATATCTATAAACTACGTCATACACTATAGGTTCAAACTTTGTCGAGAACTTGTTTTTCGCTTCTCCTGGACACTATCTCCTGGTCTAACATCGCTGTGACGTGCGTTACGTTTCACGTCCGTATACTGCCTTGATTTCCACTTCATCAACTGATCTCTATCTTTAACCTCCTCGTCTACAATCACTCTCTCTAATTCTGGTAATTTGGTCCTTAAGGCCCTACCCATTAGCAATTCAGCAGGTGTCTTGCCTGTTGAAGGATGAGGAGTCGTTCTATACACAGCTAAATATCGTGTAAGCTCTCGTTTCCAATCTTTCTTCATAGTATGCGAGACTACCTAGTGAGTGAGAAGCATGGCCTTGATCAGCTACTGTATATGCATATAGGTAGGCCTAGGCCCTAGTTGAATGTTAGGCCTCTCTAGGCCTGTCACAAGAATTCTTCCTCATCAAAAACATATTTTTATGCTATCAGATGATCCGGCCATCTTCCTTGATATATTCAGGAAAAAATCCAATGCGTAAACAATAACAAACTAAAAGTATATGAAATGTAGGCCAGGTACACTCCCCATGTGCCGCGCCGTGGGTACACGTACCAGGAAGTCCTGTCTCTTATACACATCTAGATGTGTATGGCCAATCTCCATTATAGTCCACCTCAGACTCTTTGGTACAACAATTCTTGTCCCCTTCATTACTAGTTTTCCTACTACACACAACTCTTGTGATACGTGCCGATATTCTGGACACTTGTTTCCTTCCCATCTCCCAGTTGCAACACACTCATACAGATCACGCATCTTCTCATCATTTGCACACGCTTCTCCGATCTCATCCATTGTCATAGCTTTGGGAATTGCTTTGACTGACACAAAGTTGACATACTCGTCCGTATCGTCGAATGGCTCGTCATTCTTTTGCTGTATTAAACGTGACAAAGAATCAGCTATGTTCTTGTTTCCCGGTCTATAGATTACCATGAAATTGTATGGTTGCAACCGCAACACCCATCGTTCGATTCTTGCACTAGGTCTGGATTTTGACGAGTAAATTACTTCCAATGGCTTATGGTCTGTGACCAGCTCAAATTCCCTTCCAAAAAGGTACATATTAAATTTCTCCACTGCCCATACTAGGCCTAACGCTTCCTTTTCGGTTTGTGAGTACCTCCTCTCTGTCTCAGAAAGGCTTTTACTAGCATAACATATAGGTCTCCAGTCACCTTCCTGGAGCAGAAGGAGCACCGCCCCAAGCCCGACTGGACTTGCATCAGCTACTAACCTTAACTTATCAGAATGATTAAAATATGCTAGTGTGTCTTCCTACCAACACATTTCGTAGGGCATTAAATGCATCTTGTTGTTCCTGTTCCCATTTAAATGGAACATCCTTTTTCGTCAACCGCCTAAGTGGTTCAGTATTGGTAGCCAGATCGGGAATGTACCTAGCACTAAAGTTTACCAACCCTAGAAAACTTCTCACTTCTCTGCTATCTTTTGGTTCTCTGGCTTCTCTTATTGCCCTTACCCTGGCCTCTGTTGGGCCAATCCCCTTTTGTGACAACAGATGTCCCATGAATTCTATTTCACTGCATGTAAACATGCATTTTTCTCGGTTTAGAGTTAGCCCTCTGCTCCTTAGGGTTTTGTGTAAAGTCATGCTCTTGTGTACTACGGCCATAAACTACAATATCATCAGCGATATTTTGACAACCCTCACAGTTCGCGAGTACTTGTCGAACGACGTGTTGGAATAGCTCGGGGGCTGAATTAATTCCAAATATTAAACGTTTGTATCTGTACAACCCAGCATGAGTGACAAATGTGGTAACCTCCTTTGAGATACCCGGTTTCAATTCCAACTGATGAAATCCTTTGTTCAGATCCAACTTGGTAAATACCTTGTTCCCATTTAATTCACTGATTACTTCATCTACCGTTGGAATAGGATGTCTTACTCTAACAATTTCTTTGTTTGCACGTCTCATATCCACACACAGACGGATATCCCCATTTGGCTTTGGGACATTAACCACTGGACTCACACAAGGGGTGGGAAAATAAATACTGTCGGTGTAAAAGAAAAGTTTTGGACGTCAGTACAGGTCGGTAGTCGTAAGGTAGATAATGTGCCATTTCTAGTTGCAGAAGCACAGGGTAGACCATTATTGGGCAGGAAAACCTCAATAGAGTTGCAGGTTCTAAGAATTTCCCTGCCAGTAAATTTCATTGAAGATGACTACAGAGAGGTACAGTATTTAGTGGTAAAGTGGGAAAATTGACAGACTACCAGGCTGAGTTACATGTGAAGACAGGTGCAAAGCAAACCTTTTAATCTCGTGTCTTGCACATTGATGTGTTTATGTATACATTATTTGTTTAAATGTTTTCTTTATGAACGCACCGTCAACTGCTACGCGTGACTTTTGCTGCCGATGGAAAGGTGTAGTTTTTTTCAAATAAATTATTATTATATTTCATGAAGCAAACTATGGAATTATCCCCATAGGCATCATTCCGAAGACTAGGGTAATAATGAAAAGCGCTCTGAGACACAGTTGTATAGAGCGCTATATAAAAAAATACTTGGTACTTGGTTTGTTTCCTTCTAAGAGGCAGGGAAGTGCTTTAGTTGCTTTTAATTCACTAGGTGCTCTTTATAAAAGCCTCTTTAAAAATTGTGCACTTACTGTAGTTGTACTGATGATAGACTGTGGCAGTTAATTCCAGATTTTGATGGTTCTCGGGAAGAAAGACTGTTGGTAAACTGTTGAAGAGGCTTTTGGTAGTGTAAACTGATTTTTGTGCCCTCGTCTGGATTTTTGGTTTCAGAATGTTGGTATGTATGGTAAAATCTTGATTGATAATTTTGAAAAGTTGCGTTACTCGATGGACCTCACGCCTGTATTTGAGTATATCCCAGCTTAATATTGATAGCACGCTGACACTGCTAAAATTCTGAGTAGTCACTGGTTACAAACCTTGCTGCTCTTCTCTGAACCATTTCAATAGCAACGATGTGTTTGACTTTGTGTAGGTTCCATGCAGCAACTCTGTATTCAAGGTGAGGCCTGACAAACGGAAAGAGGCCTGACATATTATTATTATTATTATTATTATTATTATTATTATTATTTGTTTATTAAGTTTCAATAATTTCTCATTTGGATCATGACAAACTATTATGGAAATTTTCATTTAGATCCATTGATAGGTTTATTGGGGTATTTAGGTCTGATAGATCTGCGATGAAAGTTGAATTGTAATTAAAAATTACTTTCATAGAACAAAGTTAATTAGAACCCAAAGAAAGTTACTTCAAATTCATGGTTAATTATTCGTATGGACTTGGAATTTCTTGAATCAATGGACCCTCATAAACTAAACAAATACTGAACATTTAATAGGAATATTTTATACATATTCAGCCCATGAAATTAGGAAAAAATTAGGTCGGCAAAAATTTGCCGACCTTAAATTTTCCGAGGTCTGCAGCCTCGGCAATGTTTTACTACATAGGCCTATATACTGTAGTATAAACTACGATTTTTCCGAACGCTCGACCTTACATCGTCATCTACACTGTACAGATTGTGATTTTGTTAATTTCTCTATTAAAACAATATATTGCTTGTGAAAGAATGGTCGCACTGTACTTGTATTAATTTAATAGTGTAGTATAATACATATGTTTTACATAAGAAAATCGCTGAATAAATTTCGTTTTAGCGTTCGTGTTATTGTTAACTTTGGCATGGGAAATATCACTTTTGTAAAAGCTACGATCGTATCATCATAGGCTGCTTAAAACTGCCCATGCATGTCCATGCGTATGTCCAGAATGATATATCAGGGATTTTCCACACATTTTTTTCCTTCTAGGACATATCTTGGAGATGTGATGCAGGACATTGATAATCCATAGGAATCAATTTTATTATTGTAGGATGATGGTACCTTAGTTATTGTTTCTTTCAAAGAAATCAGATGGATTGCTAATAAATATTGCTGATGGATTTTGCCAGTAATAACTAGGCCCTAGTTGAATGTTAGGCCTCTCTAGGCCTGTCACGAATTTAGAGAATTCTTCCTCATCAAAAACATATTTTTATGCTATCAGATGATCCGGCCATCTTCCTTGATATATTCAGGAAAAAATCCAATGCGTAAACAATAACAAACTAAAAGTATATGAAATGTAGGCCAGGTACACTCCCCATGTGCCGCGCCGTGGGTACACGTACCAGGAAGTCAACGCGTGAAAACGTAAACAAGATTACGTAATTTGAACTTGATCATGGATGACCGGACTTTCTACCAATCAGATATATGAATTTCATATGCTAATTAGCCAAACCGTTTAACACACAGTGTAAGGAAAGACAAAATATAGTTCGCTGTTTTCTGTCTTAAAAAAGTCATTTCCCGATTTTTATTATGTTGTTGTATAGATATTTAACTATCATATCAGCTAAGAAAACCTTTTGTTGCAATTTTTTCACTCAAAATCTTAGATTGCCCTGACTATAACGTTGTTGGGTTTTTCCAGAATAACCCAGGTTTCTTAAGTGCTTCCAAAATAGTTTGGGGTTGGATACATTTTTCTCCAGTTTATACGATAAAAGGTCAGCTTTGGCTTTTTTAATGTCTCTCTGAATGTTATTCGTCAGGTACGATAACTTATAAAGTTCAGGATCTTTCTACTGTTGCTTGTTTAGTTTAGATAATAAGCTTTCGTGTTCCCCTATTTTACTTAAGGTTTCGTGAGTCATCCAACCTTCAGTTCTTTTTTTAATTCAGATATTTTTATATGGTGCCACTATATTCAAAGTTAAAATTGTACCATGCTATCATTTTTGTTCATGTCAATATTGAAATCCCCAAGGATGACCAACTCCTCATCATAATCCTGCTGAAGATTTCGAAAAAAGAAAGCGTAACTTTGCAATGGAGGTCGATAAATAGTTCCCAGCGAACTGTGAAAATTGTTATTCATCCAGTAGGGGTTAAGTTGAAATTGTATTTAAATTTTAAAAAACTGGAACTTACTTCGTCCAGCTCCGTTGAACTTCTTCAGACAACTGACCCGTTGGATTGATCACGAGTCAGGTGGCGAGGAATGCTGCGCAGTAATTTCGAACAGCGTATCTTTGAAACCTATCAGGGATCACCTCCACGGTTATGGTTATGATACGTAGATGATACGTTTGTTATCCTTGAAAAGAACGAAGATGCATCTTTCTTCAATTTAATAAACAATTTAGACGGAAATATCAAGTTTACTCAAGATAAATCAGCTGATGGCAAGCTTGCTTTTCTTTATACGTTTATCACCGTAAAAGAAACGGGAACATTAAGTTTGAAGGTGTACAGGAAGCCTCCCCACACCAATCACCACTTGCAGTTTGACTCACACCACCCTCTTATACACAGGATAGGAATTATCACCACACTAATACAGAGCAGATACAGTTATTTCTGACCCAGAAGAGATAGCTTCTGAGAAACTGCACATAACAAACGCCTTAAAAAAAATTGCGGTTATCCTTTGTGGGCATTTCAAAAGGCTAATATGGACATAACCCTGAAAAGAAATGCCAAACCTCCACTAAAAACATTAAGGCTAGAGTCACACTCCCATATTTAGAGGGATAAAGAAAATCAAGAAATCACTACGGAATACCCTCTGAGGGAAAAGTAAAAGTAAAAGACAGAACACCAAAAGAGAAAACTTCACATGTTGTCTATGGGATAAGTGCTCATCGCCAGGTTGCAGCGAAACATATATAGGGGAGACACAGCAAGCTTTACGAGCCAGAGTCAACCAAACATCGCAGACCTAGTGCAAGTGAAGCACAGGGATCGGCAGTCTTCCAATACCTCAAAACTTCTGGACACACATCTAAACCAGACGTTCTTATCCTAGATAAAGAGGATAATTGGTTCGAAAGAGGGGTTAAGGAAGCGATCTGGGAGAGGGTAGAGAACCCTAGTTTGAACCGAAAAGGAGGACTCCGTTTTCAACTATCCAGGACTTGGGACCTAGTACTGCGGAGCATTCCTTGCCACCTGACTGAAAAAGTTCAGCAGAGCTGGACGAAACGTCACTCAACGTTAATTATAGTAAGTTGCAGTTATTTGATTTAAATACAATTTCAGTTCCCAGCAAAATTGGTCTAGTTTTAGGCAAAAAGATATTGCACCATAAAGCTTCTATGTTTGCACAATCCATATTGTCGTGAATTTTATGGGCAATGTCATTACGAATGAAGATACAAAACACCTCCCTGGATCTATTTCTGTCCCGTCGAATAATCTTGAATCCTCTAATCTCGATTTCGACATTCAAGACAGATAAATCTAACCATGATTCCGTTATTCAAATCACCAAACTTATGTTTTATTTGCTAATATACGATCTTGCGATATCTTCGAAAGCAGTGGGCAATTATTTAGACGCAACATTGTCAATCCTTTGTTAGTAAGTTTCGTATATGGATCACAATAGGTTTCGATTTGTGGTTGCTGTCCAGGGTTAGTATCAATATCTCCGCATCTAAGCATACACAATAACAACATTTTTCCTAAAAGGTTGTACAAATTAGAGTGAAAATTGCCTTGTTTATCCGAATATTTCTTGGTTGCACAGAACGAATATGATGATAACTCACCCATATTATTTGTGTGTTCATTCGAAGTAGATTTGTCCAGGTAAATTGACGATGGCGAAAAATTGCATCTTTGAGAATTAAATCTAGGTCCAAATTTTTGTGGTAAAAAATGCGCACATAAAAAAAAATGCGCACATTAAGTAAAATGCCATTATAACAAATACTTCGTTTTGAATTCCTGCCATTGTACAATCAGCAAGTTTCGAATAGGGAAAAAAGTTTTTAAAATCCAGAGCAAATAAATAAAGCAAAAAAATTCACTAACACCAAAGGGCAGGAAAGAAATACATCAACAATTTAAAGAAAAACGTATAAAATGAGTGAAATATCTGAAAGCTTCTTTACACTTTTATACTGTAAGTGTGGTATTTGGCTCCATGTAGTGGTAGGAGATTTCAATTGATCCCTGTAGGTGTGGTATCCCTATGCTATGTAGATAGAACCGGTAGGAACTGGCCTAGGGACCTTTAGTTTACAGAGCTATTCAGAAACACGTCCGTCATTGAAGTACAATATAAGCAAAAAAAGTTAGTGTAAAAACAAAGAGGCTGTAAGACGGAAATAAAAAAATTAATAAGAGGAAACTCAACATTATAATAGTGTGACTATAAAAATATATGATCAAATAGTTTCATCTGGTTTTGTAACTGATAATCCAGTTATTTTTAAATAGTAAACCATTTTTTTTGTAAAAATATAATAAACAATTAAATGTGTTATTTATGATTTTTGTTATTTATTTAATATATACGTATGTTAAATATTAAATGATTTCACTTGTGAATTTGATGGTTGTTGTGGTGATGGCTTAAATTTTATTTATGAATGGCCTTTTAAATGATTTGTAAATTCTTTGAATTGAAAAAATGTTTTATGTGTACTGTGCCCTCTGGGAGAACAGTAATTTGTTACTGAAGAGGAAACCCAGTATAAAAACAAATAAATAAAAGGAAAATAACTATATATTAAATAAATATTAAATCATGAATAACACGAGTAACATATATGCAACAAATGCAACAAGAGGCTACATAGGCGGAGTAGTAGGATGAAATCAAAATGGTTGTAATCTGCATCAGTAGAAATTTATTTGATACGATATGTTTTGCGCATAGATTATAAGTATATTTTTAACCAACGACTACCATTTCTTTGCATTCCCGCAGGTGCTCATCCTACCGGTTCCAGAGAGGATAAGAAGTGTGCAAGATCAAGTCATAAAGAGCTTAAGCAGAGAAGCACCTCTGCCAAAAAGTCAAAAAAAAATTGCATAATATGTGCACAGCAGCGACGTGCATCTCTTGAAGCTGCGAAATGTGATTCATTACCAGAGCCTTGTAATAATGTAGTTACTATCGGATTAGGTCAAAAAACCAATAAACTTTTTGTCCCTGTGGAGGCCATTTCTGGGGATTTTACTTCTAAGAAAAAGGAAAAAAATACAATTGATCAATCTATACAAGTTGATACCATCACTCCAGTTGAGGTAAACAAATATACTCCAGTAATTAAGACAGAGATCCAACCGGAAGGTGATGTCAAAATTGAAACAACCAAAGCTTTCACCCCAGTTGAGGTCACTCAAGACACCTCAGTTATTGCGACAGATAACCTACCAAATGATGATGTCAAAATTGGTGTCACCGATTCATTTGAAGAAGTTAAGCTAAAGAGTTCCAGCGAGTTTAAAGTAGTAGAAGCCACTATTTCTGATGCTGAGCTTTCTATCACCAAGCCAGTCAGATGTCCAGCAGATAACATCATTCATGAAGTGGCATTCACCCTTGTCAGAAATACATTGTCCAAAGTTTTGCAAGCAAGTGGGCTTAATCTTGTAGATGATAAGAAAACATCAACCGACAATGCTGCAAATAGTAAGAAACTTTTTTGTACATCTTTAAATTTCACATTTTAAAAAAATGTTTTTTATCTCCATTTTAAAAAAATATTTTGCTCATCATAACATAATACATAAAATAAAAATAGTTTAACACCACATTCCCACATGATTAAAGTAAGTCTTATTATGCTTTGGTTCTAAAGAAGTACAGTACTTTAAAGTACAGTATAATACTGTATTTTTTAATTATAGTTCTGAAAAATCAAATGTAATGAAGTCCAGAATGATATATTTTTCCCTTTTACATGAATAAAAATAATATCGAGTAATATCATAATTATATTAGGTAGGACTCACCGGTTTTGCTACTTTCATTATTTAATTGCTTTCACTAATACAATAATAATATTAACACTATTGTTGTTATTTTCAATCACTCCCAATATGATATTTTGCTTTAACAATTGCAATTTTATGTTTAGGTCTTCCATTATCCAAGCTTTTAGCTCTCTCTAAATTTTATAAACATTTTTAACGTTTCAAAAAAATGATTGATTATTCTTTACAGAAAGAAATTGAAGATTTTAATTTATTAATCGAATTGTTCCCATGTGGAACCAACTCACTCATCCCATATCTTCCAACTCCACAATATCTGGTTTTAAGCTAGCCTTACACGTATCTATGAGCTTCTGTATGTCAACGAGTTTGACCTAGCCAGCACATGCACCTGGGTCACAAAATGTTTGTCATTTATGTAGAACTGTGTAACTTTTTTCTTTTTGACTTATATATTTATGTATTTGCTGTTGGGTTTTGTGCATTTGGAAAACATGTCGTGTTAGAGGTGCATGCACCTGTTAATACGCTCTTTCACTGGAATTTTTTCTATATATATA
>NW_022702691.1:28485-42134 GCF_011630105.1 Anneissia japonica | reverse complement strand
AAACTAAAGCCTCAATCGCACTGGATTAAATTTTGGGAATATGTAACCGTCATTACGGTAAACATTTTTAGGGTAAATGTTACCGTCAATCGCACTTGGACTTTTCAACTCGGTTAGTTTTCCAGAGTAGTGTAAAATTAACTATTGAGGGCGGTACATATTGACCCGTAACATGACCCGTACTGACATGACCCACAGCCTTCTGATCCCTTGATCTGTTTCGCGCGCTGATTTGCACTTACTTTCTAGCTAGTTCTTACCGAAATCGTGCCATACTACTATTAGAAAATAATGATTTGTGATCAACTAGTTGAATAGTACGATCTTCGTACGATCAGTACAACACAGTAGTATAAAATTTGCACAAAAATCGAAATGTACACATCAATAAACCAAAACCATGAGAAGAAGCAGGTCAACTAATTATACGCATGCGCCAGTGCTTCACAGAGCGATAAAGGTCACCCAATGAACAATGAGGCTCTGGATTTGGTTAATTTAACCGACCTGTGGCTGTTCGCATTGGATTTTCCAGCCGGTCAAAATAGCTCGATAGGAATTCCTGTGTAAATTTCACTCCTGAAAACTAACCGGTGGTGACAGTCAAGTTAACCGAGCGGGACTATCCGCACTGGATTTTTTCGGTCAAACTTACCGACAAGCCAGTTACTTTTTACTGAATTAAATCCAGTGCGATTGAGGCTTATGTATTAAATCTTCAATAACAATGTTCCATCATATCTTTCTAACCGCTTTCACTTAAGAGAAAATAGTATAAGAAAGTATAATACATACTCCAAGTATTGAAATACACGCCATCGTGTTGGGATTCAATATTTCGACATTAATTATGTCATCATCAGGAATTCCTGATGATGACATAATTAATGTCGAAATATTGAATCCCAACACGATGGCGTGTATTTCAATACTTGGGGTATGTATTATACTTTCTTATCTGAGATTAATCAGTGGACCTTTCGGTTTTTTAGAAAATAGTATAATACCAGACTTGCCAATGGCATCAACTTTAACATTCCTAAAGTGAACACTAGTGCAAGAAAAGTAGCCTCTCATACCATGGTGCTATGCTTTGGAATGACCTCTCCGATGAACTTCTTCCAATCTCCATATTTTCAAGCAAAGTCTTCATAAAAATTTTTGATTTTATCCATGTCATCCCCGAAACTTAGAAATACCGGGTTGGTGTCCGGTGGGGGATAGTTTCACTGGTAGTTAAGATATTATGTTTTTGTTGTTTTCTTTAATTCATTTTGTTTTCAATACTTTTTTCTTTTCTAATTATGTATGGCCTTGCACGGCGTTGATGAAAAACACCCATGGGTGATTCAAGTGTCTCGGTGTTTAAATAAAGTATATTATTATTATTACATAAACAATCTATCGATACGACGAGAGGCTCACTCCCTCATGCTCCCACACCAACTAGCCTAGGCTATGGCCTAGGCCTACCCTACGAATTCTAATTCGTAATATCGTCCTGTATTTTTTTCTTTTTCATACCAAGACTCATAATTAAGTATGGACCACAGTCATTGTCTTCCTCATCTGTCGTTTCTTCATACTGTACGATGAGGAAGAGGTGAAATATTCTCCATACCATTCATGCTTTTTTTGTTCCTCCGCTAGACCTACCACCGCAGTATTTGTTTTGATTTTGCGCTTGGATGAATTTTGGCAAAGTTGGTCACCAATGACGTCATTGAGTGACCTCTTTGTTTCTGAGGTCTTTCAGTACGAAAATGACACTTCAAACTCATTTTTTGTACAAAATCAATTTTATTTTTGTAATATATGACCAACACAAACGTTTATAATATATTTATGTATATAAAAATGCTCATTGTCAAAATAGGTGGCAGTGGCACTTTAAATAAATCATAATGCCAAAATTGTTTTCAAATTGCATTATTAAACCACAATAATACACAGCATGTAACATTATTTTGAGTAATCAGTGATTCAATCTCATACAAATTATGAATAGTGAACCCC
Source organism: Anneissia japonica (assembly GCF_011630105.1). Lineage (NCBI taxonomy): Eukaryota > Metazoa > Echinodermata > Crinoidea > Comatulida > Comatulidae > Anneissia > Anneissia japonica. The sequence goes on along the minus strand of NW_022702691.1, from coordinate 40,118 downwards.
GGTGCCATTTCCGGGATTCTAAAGGTGCCATATTTGCTTTGTGGCTCCCAGTATAAGATAGACTATACGTCCATGTAAAATGTAGTATAGAAATAAATTTTATTTGCATTCCTTAAAATTAATTAGATACGACTTATAAAAGGCTATATATATGCTAGAGCTTATGAGGGCTTCACCTCCCGGACCCTAAACTGTAGCCTAAATTTGTAAAAAACCTAAATTAGTAAATTCAACATTAACATTATACCAACACTACATTTCTTGCCATGGTAAGTGAGTCACAGCAACTTGTTACCTTTACAAAGTTTTCATACAGTGGATTATCGTCAATAGGTCTGGCAACAATCAGTTTATTCATCGTATCAGAGAGGTTTAGTGGGCGTACTAGCAAATCATTCTTATAAGCGCAGCTCTAACTGGTCACCACTACAACCTGCAGTTTGATTGAAATAATATATATGGTATATGGAAATTAAATAATAGTGTTTTACATGATGAAATATATTGTCAAAAAAACTGTAAAAATTATTGAAAGCGTTAAAAAAAAAAATGAATATGGCCTTACTCCTGCGGATTTGTGGGAATACCTAAAAATTAAAATAAAAGAATTTTCAATTGGATATTGTTCGAGAAAAGCAAAGCAATGGAAATTAGTTCAAGAAAACTTAATGAACGAAATCACTGATTTGACAAACACTATTGATATTATGTATAGCGAGGAAGCAGGTAATAAGTTAAAAAATAAAAAAGATGAATTAGATGAAATTTACACTTTTGAAGCAAATGGAGCGCAAATTAGATCACGCATTGAATGGTTTGAAAAGGGTGAAGTTTTTTATTGGGTTAGAAAAAAGCAACTCAAAAAGAAAACACATTACTTCTGTTCTTAAACATAATGGAAAATATACTTCAGATGAGGATGAAATTCTTAATGAGCAAATGCTATTTTATAAATAATTATATAAAAATAAAAATATTTCAAAGGAATGCATCAATAAATATGTTGAAAAATCAGACATACCAAAATTGTCTAATGAAAGTAAAAATAAGTGTGAAGGCCTGCTAATGTATGACGAATGTAAAGATGCCATTTTCAAAATGAGGCTCAACAAAAGTCCGGGTTCAGATGGTCTTACTCTAGAATTTTACCGCACTTTCTGGCCTAATATTGGAAACATGGTATGTGATGCAATCAATTTTAGCAATGTTCATAATAACAAACTAAGCACTTCGCAACGTGGAGGTATAATTTTACCATTGTACAAAAAATGTGAACGTGAAAACCTTGAAAACTGGAGGCCAAACACTTTTCTAAACGTTGACTACAAGATCGCAGCCTATGTGCTTGCCTATAGAGTACAACCCGTAATTGATTCTATAGTCAACAATGACCAAAAAGGATATATTCATGGTTTGGAGGAGAAATTATAAGATTAATTGATGATTTATTAGAGTACACTGATAATAATAATAATATTGAGGGCGCCTTAATTTTTATTGATTTTCAAAATGCATTCGACTCAATAGATAGAATATTCATGTTAAAAGCAATATAATTCTTTGGTTTTGGAGTGGAGTTCTAGCATTGGGTTTGTACACCAATACAGAAAGCTTTACCGTTAATAATGGTTGGATGTCTCCAAATTTTGTCATGAATTCTGGGATCTGTCAGGGATGTCCACTTTCAGCATTATTGTTTATTCTTGTGGTAGAAATAATGGCATGTAACATTAGAAGCAATCCACTTTGCGAAGGTATCCGTCACTTCCGTCAATAAGTGAAGAAAAAAACCCCGTTAAAATTGCACAGTTAGCAGACGATACGGTAATCTTCGCAAAAGATAAACAGAGTATTAATCATTTTTCAATGAAATTGAGTGTTTTTGCAACGTTTCGGGTCTCAAACTAAATAAGGAAAACCAAAGGCATGTGGATTGGTCCTAATAAGAATAAATCCAACAGTACATGTGAAATCATTTTGTTAAAGAACCTGTTGAATTTCTTGGTATTTTTGTGGGCTACGATAAAGTTACTTGTATAAAAAGAAATTGGTATGATAAGGTAGCATGTTTAGAGCGCACCTTAAGATTATGGGAAAAAAAAAACTTTGCTACTACGACGATTTTAATGGTTTTCCATGATTATGACGTCATCTGATTTTATTTGTCAAAATATGTTGTTATCGCATAACTGATAAATCGTTATCGAATCGTTCTAGTGTAAAAACTTCCCTTATTTCTTTTATTTTCTATATGAACTATTGCATTTTAGCTTTTTTATCGTTATCGTTGAAGTATAAACAGGCCTTTAAGAATCCGGTATTAAAATAACACAACAACATGCACATAAACATGTGTTTCAGAAAGAGCTCCAGAAAGATAAAACTATCAGCTTATATAACCTAGCTGTATAACTCCAGAGCATTCAAGAGCATTCCATATTGCCTAAGTTCCCCATTGGTTACCTTACATCATAATTAACCAATTAGGCTTATATGCCTCTAAAGTACCCAAGATTCCAGAAACTTCCAAATATTACTCTTGGATTCTACATGGTGTCATGTGTTCCTATAATTACCAATGTGGTTTACAGTTTCTGTAATCATTTAAATGTTATTCTAGAATGTTCTTTGTATTAAATATGTTAAAGTAAAGCAAGGAATGGTAATTTATTACAAACAGTAACATTTTACTGCAGAGGTAGCTCAATATAAAGAACAAACAAATAAATTTATTCAAGAAGCAATGACTTCTGCTTTTATTTTACATACCATCCTCAGAACTTTACTATAATTGCATATATAATATTCTTTAAGGAGAATTTCATGAATTTTTATGTAGGCTGTGATGTTGATGGGCCTTCATCCGATAATGTGATTGGCGAGCCATATGTTCAGGATAAAGAAGGTGGACAAGATGATGTCAAAAATAATCAGTGTGATGTGGCAGGCCAGTCTGACGGTCAGGAGCCCAAAGTTGGAAAAGATGTGGCCGATGTCAGAAATCGTCAGTATGGTGTGAGAGGTGAGTCCGGTGGTCATGATCGAGAATGTGAACAAGATGTCGCCTATGTCAAAAATGATCAGTCTGATTTCAGAGGCGAGTCTGATGGTCAGTATCGAGAAAGTGGACAAGATGTGGCTGATGTAAAAGATCAGTATAATGTGAGAGGCGAGTCTAATTGTCAGGATCAAGAAGGTGGACAAGATGTGGCCGATGTCAAAAATGATCAGTCTGTTAAAGGTGTGTCTGATGGTCAGGATCAAGAAGGTGGACATGATGTGGCCGATGTCAGAAATGATCAGCCTAATGTGAGAGGCACGTCTAATGGGCAGGATCAAAAAGGCAGACAAGATGTGGCCGATGTCAAAAACGATCAGTCTGATGCGAGAGGTGAGCCTGAGGGTCAGGATCAAGAAAGTGGACATGATGTGGCCAATGTCAAAAATGATCAGTCTGATGTGAGTGGCGAGTTTCATGGTGAGCATCGAGAAGGTAGACAAGATGTAGACGATGTCAAAAACAATCAGTCTGATGTGCAAGGCAGGCTTCATTGGCAGGACCTAGAAGATGGACAAAATGTAGAAGGCAATATTGTTGAAAATGACCAGTCTGATGTGGGAGGCAAGTCTTTTTTTGGTCTTACCATGAAGGTATTATTGAGGAAATCACTCGGCAACAGATCCCTTTGACGCGACAAACCTATGTGTTCCCGCCTTTGGATCGCGCGCGGGCGTATTACCCTATAATTCACATTTTTTCGTTAGCAACAACATGGCAACGACATGCATTTATACGCGTCCGGCAGAGCACTTGTGCAATAAAGCGTTTGATTTTAACCCATTAAATATCTTTATAATGAACAATGTTCCCCTGATTAGATTTTTTTGGACTTTTAGTATGTTATTACTTGTATATTTCAGGAACAGATTCCGTAAAAGATTTATGTTAAAATTACTTCTGTGTTCATTATAATTCTGTCTAAAGATTGATTGGTTCGACTATAAAGCTAAGTCAGCGTAAAACTGAAAAATACTCAGATTTTGGATTGATTTTTCGAATAGTTAACCCTCGTTAATCCTAAAATGACTTAGTTTATTATAATCCTCAATCATTTATAAATTAATATCTGTTAAAATTAGAATTAGCGAATTTTGGCCAATTTATGAAAATTGAAGTTGAAATATACTATACTTTTAAAGGTCATGTAAATGTTCCATTAAATTCGAAACTTTTTTTGGTGGAAAATATTAATATGTTTGATATTTTATGGGAGATAAATGTATCAGCTTCAAAATGGAAACGATTGCGCAGCCATAGTGATTGACTGTATGTAGTGCGCATCGAGAAAAGAAGATGCTCTCCATTTCGCCATGTTTAATTTTTTGGTAAACTATGCCTGCTGAAAATTTGATGGCGGGGAACGCATTGGACTTCAAAGGCATCTCGCAAACGTTCTTCACGTGCTGCGGCAGCTTCGATCAAAGTGGTTCATTTGCATAACGCTGCATGCGCGTAGCTTTTTCGAGTGATCTCCTTCTCAATTTAAAATACCTCCATGGTCTTACAATCTTTTTGTTTATCTATTTCTCTTCTAGCAATGAAATAGTCATCTCTTGGGATTCTATTTTTTTAACCATATTCTTAAAATATTTTTAGATTCTCTTCCACTGCTTCTCTGTCTTCTTCTGTCCACAATGGTGTGTGCCCTTTTCTATCTCCTCCTTTCAATTTTGCTTCTAATATGTTTTCTCCTGTTTCCAGTAAAATAATTAATAAAAAGAATACTAATGTGCTATTTACAGGCCCGCAAAGGGGGGTGAGGGGGAGGTGCGACAGGTGCATATGCAACCCCCAAATTACTACATTTCCCAGAGTAAAAAATTCAAAACTCACTCTCGCACATTCCAGAAATCCATTCACCAAACCTCCTTGACCAATCACAGCAGTTTTCAACTAGGACCGTCTCTAATTATTATTATTATAATAATGTGTTTAGTTTTAATCTTATTGAACCTGTCTATGTTTTAGATGAAATCTATAATTTCTAACAATAAGGCAACTGGTCTTGATGGTTTAGATACCAAATTATTAAAACTTGCAGCCCCAGTTATTTGTGATTCGCTAGCCTATATTTTCAATTTATCACTGACGAGTTCTATATTCCCTTTAGAATGGAAACGGGCAAAAATAACACCAATTTTCAAACATGGGGACCGAGCAGATACAAACAATTATAGGCCCATTTCTGTATTGCCATTAGTTAGCAAGATAATTGTAAGAGCTGTTTATGAACAACTTTATGATTATCTAATTATAAATAATTTGTTAAACAATGCTCAATCAGGTTTTCGTAAGTTTCATTCGACTACAACAACACTGATTGATGTTTCAGATTATATACTGAATAATTTTAATGAATTAAAATTATTTTAATTTTTCTTTTCAATATCTTTGTGAATTCTCTACCTACATTTCAAAATGATCTTCAATTAAATTTTAATTCTGTAACCCAATGGTTCAATAATAATAAATTAATTTTAAATACACAAAAAACAAAATTTATGATTTTTGGAACTTCGCATTTACTTCCTAGATTTTCGGATATTGTCCTTAAAATAACACAAATATTGAGAAGGTCATGTCTATGAAATATCTTCGTGTCATTTTTGATACTAACTTATCATGAGCCTTGCATATTGATAATATGTCTTCTAAAATTTCGAAAAGAATTGGTGTGATTCGTCGTGTCAAACAATACCTTCCATTTAAAACTATAAATATGTTGTCAAATACAATCGTAATGCCATTATTTGATTATTGTGATTACATTTGGTCCAACACAACCAATAATCACTTAAATGAACTTCAAATTCTTCAAAATAGGCTAGGAAGAATTCTTTTATCTGTTGACATTCATACTCCAATTCTTACAATTATGAATGAATTGGGATGGAAAAGATTGGTCGACAGATGGAATGAACATCTTCTATTATTAACTTTCAAATGTCTAAAAGAAAAGGCTCCTTCTTATTTGTGTAATAAATTTATCTTTAACAACAATAATCACCCTCAATGTACTAGGAATAAGTCTAATAACAACTTGATTGAACAAAAATGGAATCGGGTACAAGGCAAAAGGACATTTTTATATCGTGCAACTAAAGCATGGAACAGCCTTCCAAATGAAATAAAAACAATATTTAATGAACTTTCCCTACTGTCTTTTAAAAATCGTTTAAACAATATATAATTTTAACACTATTTACTCTCTTCTTGACAAAATATTTTCATTTTTCCTCTTCCCTTTTTGTTGTTAGTTTTAAGCTTTTTTTTTTCGATGCTGTAGTTTTATATTTATGTACAATTTGTTTTGTCTTTTACTCATTAGTTTTTGCTTTAAGTTTAATTTCTTTTCTTTTTTTTATTTTGGTTTCTCTTTTATTCGTTTTACTTGTGATCCACTTGTGATACCAGTGCTACGTCACTGAAAGTGTTATCACACAAAATACAGAAATAAATAAATAAATAAAATAATTTGTTGTACAAGCAACAACTTTTAATTGTATTTATATCAGCTTTTTGAGAAATTTTTCCTGCCGCTTGCCTGTCAATGATTAGCCGCGTTAAACTCCTATTCCTTCTTAATTTTTACTAAAATTAGAGCAGGCACGAATTTAGACCTTTACACCTTTTGGGAGGTTAAAAAAGGAAAAAAAGAAAGAAAAAGAAAAAAATGATAGCCCAGAATGCCTCAAATGTTATTTTCGGGCGTCTAGAACACAAAAATTTCGCGGGAGCATGCCCCCGGACCCCCTAGAGTATTGTTGTCTCGATCGGCCCAACTTTCGCCCCCACCCCTTTTTAGACATCTCTGGATCTGCCCCTGTTTATCAAACCCACCTGATAATAATAATGCATTTCTTATGCATAGGCGATACACACAGCATTCATCATTTTCGGCAGCCTTATGGTTAGGCCTAGGTTTGGGCCTAAAATGAAACACAATACTATACACTATAAATCGTAAAATTTGGAACAGCACTACCATTTTCTGATACTCTTCATTAAACTAGTGCACAAGGCAAGTTTCAGGACTTTTTATTTAATGTACATTTTTGGTAAATTGGGGTTTTAAAATATCTTAAAATGTATTACAATGTACTTGGGATTTGCCTTATCATAGCGAAGAAAAAAAATCACTACGTTCATCACATTGATCGGTACCTTTCTGTTCATGGAAGAAATACTCGTCATTGATAAGTTTCTTTTTACAAACTCGATCGTGTTTACGACGCAAGATTCTAGCGCATGCGTAGAGACAGCAAGGCAAGAGAAAGGGAGGGGATTGGGAGGCGGTGTCCCCTTCCTAGTGAAAAAAAAACGCTTATACAGGGCATTTTGACTCAAGGATGGGCTTTTTTTAAATATCTCAAATGTTTATGTAGACCTATTCAATTCAGGAATCTCTTCAACCTTCCCCGATGGGTGGTGGGGGCGGGAGGGTGGTTAACATTCATGGCCGCCGGGGGAGGGGTAAGTCTGTGGCGTAGCGTCGCCACTGAATACCACTGTAGTGAGTCCATGTTCTCTAAGAATGCTATCCTGTTTTTCTCAAGACCCCTATCAATTATGATGACGAACAAATGTGTAGGCAATGGCGTAACAACGGGTCCTTGGGAACGAGGAAAATTTGGGCTCACTTGCATATCAGTAATGAATTTCAATTTTAATTTCAATTTATTCAAATATGAATTTAGGTACTATTGTTTTAAAATTGGTTGTAGCAGTGAAAAGATTAACAAACCACAACAAAAAACTATGGTCTCAAAAATAATGGTAGGTCTACGACTTCTGGATCACCTTTTCTTCAGGTCTTTTTATGAAAATATAAAGCCTGTTAGCGAAATTGATTGATTTTTTTAATTGTCACTTCGATACTATGAATTATGCTGCTCTGAAACATGATAATGCTATTCTGAATAAAATTGTCATCATTCTTTATGGTCCAATTGATAATATTGTAGTCTTTTCATCCAAATATTATTAAGTACTGTAGGTCTATACTGTACAATGATTTTGAATTTTTATGTATAATGTCTTTACATGTTTTTAATAATAGGCCTAATATGATGGATTTTATTTTTTATTTATTTATTCATGTATTAAAATTGTTATGTATAATGTCTTTACATGTTTTTAACAATAGGCTTACTATGATGGTTAATCATGTATTTGATTCTTTACCCACTGTTTCCCTTCATCAAACACACTATTTTAAAAAGTCCAGGGCTCTCAAAAAAGTTAAAACTCTCATTTTATTGTCATTTATTTGTCTTATATATCATGAATGTCTGAATGCATATGAAATAAATGGCGCCGTTTGGGCCTGAAAGACATAATCTGTTGTAAGTGGTACACTAGTAGTAATAAATAATTTACCTTTTAATGAATTTCTAATATTTCAAAATAGTTTTTTTTTCTAATAATTTACATTTGTTCACAATATACTTTATTTTTATCTTTTTTTGAGTAGCATTTGCGATCTTGTTAGCTGAAATATATTGACGTAAAGTAGAAAGAGCTAAGACAAGACCACTGCATTGTTTACTCATTTTTATTACTTACATTACCTTTATAATTTAATGTTTTCAAGGTTATGAAGGTAAGTATACTATTTAAATATGATTTTGTTAATTGTAATAATAATAATAGTAATCATAATAATGATAATGATAATAATCATAACAAGAGCACTCATAGTATAGAGCATATATCTGCCCACCGAAAATCTCTTGATTATACTTTCACAAAACTTGCATTCACATCATTTTATTAGCTTTTGAAATATCTGGTTTGGGAGGTTTTCCTTTGAATGGTCATAATATCCACACCCTAATCCGGGTCGTCACTAAAATTTAATCCCCTCATCCTTGTGTCATACCTAACACTTCCTGTAACTTTCATTTCGGTTTGTGCAGCCGTTTTTGAGATTTGGACACATGAAAGGCACAACCTTAGAAATTTATTTGATTCTCAAGTTCACACCTGAATATGAGTCGTCATCATAATTTCTTCCTTTTAACTGGTTAAACTTTCACAAAAATTCCATTCATATCAGTTGATTAGTTTTTGAAATATTGTTTCTAGGACGTTTGGTCTTTAATCCCTTTAAATGGTCCTCGCATCCACTCCCTATTCTGGACCGTCACCAACATTTAATCATTTCTTCATTTTGTTATACCTAACACTCCGTTATTTTTTTATTATGTCTGTGCAACTTTTTTTGAGATATTTCGAACAAAAAAAAAAACAAAGCCCACACACACGAAAACACCAAAACATGACACACACACACACACACACACACACATACACCCCCCCCGCCCCACACCCAAAAACACTTACACGACTGAAAACATAATAAAATTTCCTGGCGGAGATGATTATGATCAAATAATAATAATGATAATAATACTAATGATGATACTAAATGTACTCGCGTATAAGGCGAACCAAGTATAAGACGACTTCTGAGTTTGAGAAGATATTTAGACGATTGTTGTACTGTATTTACTGTAATTCAAGAGTTACCCAGTTTAATTTACCAATTAATAACTAAGAAACATTTAGTTTTAATTTGAATTAAAGCTCGCTTTAATTGTATAGTAGGTTAATAATAAGAATAATAGTATCTGTAGTAAAAATAATGTGATAAGGTAATGATAATGTAATAAATAAATAATGAAAATGCAAATAATATTAAAAAATGATTTTTATTTTTAACAGTATTCAATTGTGTTTGATAGGATGTGAGGTTGACAAGCCTTCAACCATTGGTTGGAGAGGTGAATTTGATTATCAGAGTGGACAAGAAGCAGTTGTAGATCTGTCCGCAATGAGGAATAATTGGTCTAATGGTCAGTATCAAGATGACGGACAATCAGTTGTAAATGCGGCCGATGTTGTCCAAAATAATCAGTCTGCTATGAAGAATAACCGGTCTGATGATCAGTATCAAGATGATGGAGAAGCAGTTGTAGATGAGGCTGACGTCATCGAAAATGATCAGTCTGTCAGGATGGATGATCAGTCTAATACTCAGTATCAAGATGATGGAGAAGCAGTTGTAGATGAGGCTGACGTCATCGAAAATGATCAGTCTGTCAGGATGGATGATCTGTCTGATGCTCAGTATCGAGGTGATGGACAAGCAGTTGTAGATTGGGCCAACGTCGTGAAGAATGATCAGTCTGTCATGAGGGATAACCGGTCTGATACTCAGTATCAAGATGATGGACAAGCATTTGTAGATGAGGCTGACGTCATCGAAAATGATCAGTCTGTCAGGATGGATGATCAGTCTGATGCTCAGTATCGAGGTGATGGACAAGCAGTTGTAGATGGGACAGACGCCGTCAAAAGTGATCAATATATCATGAGGGATAACCAGTCTGATACTCAGTATCGAGATGATGGACAAGCAGTTGTAGATGAGGCTGACGTCATCGAAAATGATCAGTCTATCATGATGGATGATCAGTCTGATGCTCAGTATCGAGGTGATGGACAAGCAGTTGTAGATGGGACAGACGCCGTCAAAAATTATCAGTCTGTAATGAGGGAGGACCGGTTTGATGCTCAGTATCGAGATGATGGACAAGCAGTTATAGATGCAGCTGACACCGTTCGAAATGATCAGTCTGTCATGAGGGATAATCAGTCTGATGCGCAGTATCGAGATGATGGACAAGCAGTTGTAGATGAGGCCGACGTCGTCAAAAATGATCAGTCTGTCATGAAGAATAAGCGGTCTGATTCTCAGTATTGGGATGATGGACAAGCACTTGTAGATGCGGCCGATGCCGTAGAAAATTACCAGGCTGCCACGATGGATGATCAGTCTGATGGTCAGCAGGATCAAGAAGATAGAGAAGCAATTGTCGTAGATGTGGCTGACATAAAAGAAGATCAGCATGCCGGAAAAGGTGGGTCTGATTATCAGGAATAAGAGGACAATCATATTACAGGTCTCCCTCTAATATAAGACCCCTTCAAATAAAGACCATCCCCTTTGTATGTATGTATGTATGTATGTATGTATGTATGTATGTATGTATGGGTGTATGTGTGTATGTATGTATGTATGTATGTATGTATGTATGTATGTATGTATGTATATATGTATGTATGTATGTATGTATGTATGTATGTATGTATGTATGTATGTATGTATGTATGTATGTATGTATGTATGTATGTATGTATGTATGTATGTATGTATGTAGAGAATACAAGGATTGTGTGAGTATATGAATTCTAAGGCATGTGAAAATGCAAATGAGTTAATTGTTTTTAAGTAAGTGTTTGTTGTTGTGCCTGCATTTAGACAATAGCTCGGTTCTTTTGTTTAGTATTGACTGAATATATTATGTGAAGTTTTTCGGTTATGCATAGGTTGCAGCGTTTTGTTTTTGGGGAGTAAGCCGATGCTCTGTCGATAATAGACTATTTGATATTGTAGGGTGTGTTGCTGTCTTTTAATTTCCATACGTATTTGGAGAGTACAGTGCTGTTTCTGTGTTTGGGGGTGTTAAAAGTGTATTTGTGGTTTGTGTATCGGGTTTTGAACGGT
>NW_022702691.1:17141-28467 GCF_011630105.1 Anneissia japonica | reverse complement strand
GGTGTGTCGGTGAGCCCGATGTAGCATTTTGTGTCATCATTTGAGTGGACAGTGGCTTTGTAGATGATGGATGAGGTGAGGCAATTTCCAGAGAGTGGACATTCATCTTTTTTCCTGCAATTGCAGATTTTATCTGGCTCTTGTTGCTTAGCAACCAGAAGCTGTTTGTTGTGGGCTCTGATTATACTGCCCATGTTTCTTGAGCAGCTATAGCTGACTTTAACATTGTTCTTGTTGAACAGTTTGTGCAAAATGTTACCACTCGGAAAATGTTTCTTTACTAGGTTAAGGAATGATTTTCCGATGTTGGTTTTAACTCCTTTGCTGAATCTGCTTCTATTACTTTTTTGGTGCAAAATAAAATGTTGACTTTGTAACCTAGTGTCTTTGATTACTTATTTATATTGCTCTACGTGTGTATTGAGCACTTTCGTCTTCATGATCTGGTTCAAACTAACCACGCACATTTGTCTGCATAAATTATATGAAACTTTTTTTTTTTTTTTTTTTTTTTTGCATAGATTGCATTGCTTTGTTTTGGGTGAGTAGGATGAGGCTCTATCATTAATGGACCATTTGATATTGTATTGTGTTTTGCTGTCTTTTAGTTTCCATATGAACTTAGAAAGTTCTGTGCTGTTTCTGTGTTTTGGTGTATTGAATGTGTGCTTATGATTTGTATATCGAGTGTGTGCTTATGATTTGTATATCGCATTTAATACCCGATACACAAAGATGTTGATGATTCACAGAGTGGATCTGTAGTGTAGTGGTAAAGATACATTTACAATCTCAAGGTCCTTGGGTGCTCCTCTCTGTGTTTCTTAATGAGCTTTTAAGGGTTCAGTGGGTACTAAAGGTTTTTTCCCGTACCCTTCCATTTTCTTTTTGGTGTATTAAAGGCCCATTCAGGATGGCCCCAATAAAAAAAGGTATATACCTTCCTTCATCCAACTCTGGATGAGGAATGTTGCTGGATATCCCTTGTCCAGTTGGGAAGGTTGCTCCATAGAAAACAGTTGTCTGGAAAGTGGTCGCCATCCATACAAGTACCACCAGGAAGGCGGTCGTAAGCCACCTAGCGCAAATTTTGCGGATGAAAGTGCTGTTGATAAATTGTTGTTGCGGAAGGACAGCTGCTAGTGGTTGCCCTAGCAGGAGGAGGCAGAGCCGTCGGAATCTCGCCGGCTGCACCTGCCTCGTCTGGACCACTTTAAAAAAAATATCTGTTGCCTATATATTATTTACATTCATTATTTTTTACCACAATGATATTGAATCATATATTTAAATAATTACCGTCAATGTGCGTGTTTTTGTAGTGCACTATGTACATTTCACACCCCTGTTATAAATCAATTAAAAACCTTTTTGACAATATTCTTAATTTTAGTAGTTAATTCTTAATTTTAGCAGTTAATTCTTAATTTTAGTAATTAATTCTTAATTTTAGTAGAAGCAAGTGATAGATATTTAAGCAGTAACTGCTGTAACTCAAAGACTCCTGTAATCATGTGAAATTATGAAGAAAGGTTTTGGTAGGCTGTGCATATATATATATATTTTTTAAAATCTAAGTCTTAAACTATTTTATATATTTTTTTCTTTTTTACTGATTTTATTGTGATACTGTATTTATAGTTTTCTGTATTTATTGATATGTAGGCCTATAATGAAATGTTATGATTGTTTTAAAATTATAAAAAGCAACTGATACTTAAACTGCTGTAACTGTAAGAAAATAAGACATATCAACTGTGCTAAATCTTAAACTATTTTATATATTTTTTTTCTTTTTTACTGATTTCATTGTGATACTGTAATTATACTTTTCTGAATTTATTGATATGTATAATGAAATGTAATGTTTGTTCTGATATTATTAAAGTCATCCAATACTTAAACTGACATATCCACTGTGCTAAGTCATCAGACCAGGATAGGCCAGTAGATAATGATTTCTGCGAAGAATGTTTAACTTTTATTTATCCGTTTAATCATATTACACAAAACGAAGATTTTGATTAAACCGCATAAACCGCAGCGTATGAATCTTCATAATTATAGTATTTTATTAATTTTGCAATAGGTTATAACTTTGATAAACCTTCAACGTCAAAGTTGTTTGCTGTGAGAGTGAGAGACGAGACTGATGTTGAGAATCCTAAAGATGGACAAGTAGTTGTTACTGTTAATGTGGCCGACGTGAAAAATGATCAGTCAAAACCAGCAGCAAATGGTATTTTATTCGGTATTTGGCTGTTATAAGTAGATAGGAGGTAGAAACCCCTAAAATATATCAACCACCCTTCTAGAATAAAGGGTGGGTGGACAAATTGCAAATAAGGACAGTCTTGGCCCGTAGGGGGACAGGTGGCCACGACTTTTGTAAGTCGTATCTAATTGATTTTAAGGAATGCAATTTACATTTATTTCTACACTACATTTAAAGAATTCGAAACAGAGAGGTCCATGGTGGGACTTTTACTGATGAAGTGTAGAGCACCTCAGCCCCGCCATGGTTGGGGGCTGAGGTAAAAAAAAAATTTTAATTATTGCACCTCTAGTTCGCCGGAAATGGCACTCTCAGGCATAAATTTAAATTTAATTTCTTTTTTTCTCTACTTAAAATTGTTAATAATTTAGGAAGGGTCGGCCGGGGGCTCCTCTTGAATCCGCCACTGAAATACTCATCATAGAAAGCAACGTTCGTATTTGCTCGGTTTTGTTCCGGAAATACCCACCACACTTGAAACAGAGCACAGTGAACAGACAAAACTCATGACATTCGTAATTGTTAATTGACATTCGTAATTTTTAATTGTCTTTCATTCCACTCGCTTGGGAGAATTGATATGATGTCCGCCTACTTTGACTAGTAGGAGGGACGTGTCCCCCACCGATCGACGCCTATGCTCTTTAAAAATGGAATGAACAATTATTAGTTGTTTGGCTCGGACCTTCAATCTTGAGGTTGGGAACCCTCGTTGTGCAAGTCGTTTGTGTCCTTGGGCAAGATACTTTGTCGCTGTATCCAAGGAGTATACAGTACCTATGCTGGAAAGGTAAAACAGACTTGCTGGGTGGGAATAGTGGCAGACCCCGCAGCCTTGCACAATCTAGACCAAACGCCATAGCAAAGAGATTGTCATTCCGGCATGTGTGAGGCCAGATCTTTCGGTTTTGACATTACTTTAGTTATTATCTTGCAGGACATTTTGGAAGTGATGCAGACCTAAAATACATGTACAATGAAATTGTTACAAATATGGAAAGTAATGTGAATGGTTCACCCAGACATAGAGCAGCAGGAAGTATCAACGAACATTTTGGGGGTCGTATCTCAGTAAGTGCAGGTCGGAGTTACCCTTATTTTGTGTTCGAAATTCATGTTAACTTATTGCAACTGCGTTTTTCCGACTCGAAATTTTATACTGAACAAAAAAAACATTGCTGCCAATTTTTTCGCGGAGGTTAAGTAGCCGCTCTTGGTAAAAAAAAGAAAGATAGCGGACGCATTTAGTCAAACATGGGAATATGTGGTATTATTCGAAAGACAATCTACATTAATTACTTTTTTCAATTACACCAAAGAACTTAAATAGCAGAAGAATGAGCTGTTCCGAGTATTTGCATTAAAATTGATGGAACATCGGCCCTCCCGCGATTGGGTTAAAATTTGAATATTTTACTAAGTGGAGAAACTACAGGAAACAAACGAACCAGAGTGGTGCCTTTATCATTACTATATAGCGCCGCTGCGCGGACGTGGTAAAATTGCTCTCCGTGTACCCTCAATACCTTTCGAACGGATGTTCCACTATATTGGGAAGCTGCTCTATCTTCTGCTATTTATTATATTTGATTACACTTATTAAAAAAAAAATACATAGTTGCTGGCCTCTATTGGTGAAAATGTAACTTTCATTGTACCTGTACTTACATTCATCCTGGTTTTCTCAGTTCTAGGCTTTTAGTGTTGTTTGTAAATTGTAACCATTTATTGTAAATAAGCTTTAAAATACGATTCAAGTCTATAAAGACAACGTCTGCTAAGATATGGGAGCCCAATATTTTACCCCTAATTTGATAAAAATGAATTGGTGACAAAGATAGGACTCCGCATACTTCAATCTATAGATTCCAGGCAAAAAATAAAAATAAAAAAGCAACTCCATACTACCAGTGGTTGGCAATTTATAGGAACCTTATAACAAATGTTTACACTTCATATACATTCTTATGCTAAAGATCAACATTTAATGATATTTCGATGAAAGTAGATATAGAATAGAAAGATGCATGTTCTAAACAGCTTTAATAAGACAAGTGGTTGCCAAGAATAGGAAACTTTACATTTTCACCCCTAATATTTAAGCTAATTTGCATAATATAAAGATGTGCGTGACAAAATATAGTGACTAATTTTTATCCAATTAGGCATGCTTAAAAAAAATTAAAATAATCATAAAGTTCTCACGGTAGGCTTCTTAGACCAGCAAAAGCTTCGAATTTATTTTAAAATAGTGTTCCTTCACTTTTATATCAATTCAAACATCATTTAAATTTATTCTATATATATTTATTATTATACAAAAGTATATTGCTAGTTAATATTTTTTTTATGAAATTTTTTACCAGGCTTCGGATGAAATATCTGTTGTAGATGCTAACCTCGAAATGACGATAGCATTTGCTGCAAACGGAGATGAACCTGATTATTACTCCATAGACTCTGGCGAACTTGACCCGGCATCTTCTACTGATGCCAGAGGCCCACGAATCAGAGCTGTAGAAAATAGACTAGCAGCGAATTTAGCCAAACAGACTCCAGTGGAAAATCATAATTCTTGTAAAGTCTACTCATATATGTATATGTATAGGAAGAAATTAGATGGTATAGAAGAGGAATATGTGAATATTAAAAATTCCCCCAACCGGGATTAGAACCCGGAATATTTTGCTCTCTATACCCACTGAGCCATTGAGGCTTTTGCACTCGCTTGATACTTGCTTGATGTTCTTGGGTCGGTTGGTAAGTTTTTAGCTATACTCACAGATTCCTTTTCCCTACCGTTTACAGTTATTTGCATATATTACATGTATATATACATTTTATGTTGTAAAATTTGAGAAAAAGGTTCAATCAGAACAAAATAATATAAATATGTCTCTTGACAAACCTGTTGTCACTATTCTTGGGAAATATAATAAGTTGTTTTTTTTTACCTTATACTATTCAATTTTTGGTGCGTTTATTGAAATAAAAACTTTTCAACCTTTTTTTTTAGGTGTGAATGAAACGCTACCGGACAAACCTCTTGATAGACTAGGGAAAAAAACCACAATATCACCGATTTACAGCTGCTTCCACTGATTTGTTAGATACACCGGAAAACCTATTGGATGCAGCTGACGTATGCACCTACCCGTCAATCAGACAACCATTTAACGTTAATCATAAATCACAATTTCAAAACTGATCAGTAACTTTATACGGATTATATTTTCTGTATCTCAACGTTTAGAATACATTATACTATGCTCATTTACTATAACAATAGAAACTATGTATCTACTTTGTCATATTGATTAAATAATACGGTAAATGACGATGAAAACGTTAACCTTTATACATATACAGTCTGTCCTTAGAATGTCTGTCTGTTTCTAGGCAACCTGACATTGACATTTATTATAGATAGCTAGACAAACTCGTAAGAACAACTTCAATTCAATGCAATTGAAATAGACTTTTATATTATTTACATCGGATTCCATTTTTGAAAAAAGGAGGATTTTGTGAAAGAGGGAAATGCTAAAAAATTATACGCCAAATAAAAAATAGACATGAAATACCATTTATCGTGTGGCACTTGCAGCAAGCGTGCTCATAAATAACAAAGTATAAATAATGTTTTTAACTGATTTGTATATGTAAACAAAAACAAAACACGGATGCAACACAATGATGCGGAATGCGGTAAGCGAATTTTTGTTATCGTAGGTAAGTTAAGCAAAGAATAATGAATTATTCATTTGGAGTGGCTGAATGCATTACTAGCGCATGCGCAATCTCGTTTCGCTGGAGTGATCGCTGTAGCTTTTTCACGTCGCGGTGAGCGAAGTTGGGATTCACTGTGTGTGGGGTGATAATTCCTCCTCATGCTGTAATAAATTATAAGCAAGCTTACATTAAATTACAGTAAACAGGACAAATAAATGGGACCTAGCATAGGCCATATATTACATATACTATATCTAGCTTTGGCCTGCTCCCTCTCTCTCCCTAGCGCCTACGCTATGTCAACAGAGTATTAGTACAGCTTGAAGGCCGAAGCAATCTCAACTTACTATTATTCTTATATGTTTTGTATTAATTCTTATTAATTCATTATTCATATATAAAAAAATAAAGGATCGTCAGGCATGGAACACACTGGCGGCTACACATACACAGGTACATACCATACTCTAGAATTCAAATTGAAAAAAAAAAAGAAACGACTAAAGAAACTTACTATATGCAGAAGAAAGACATTGAGAGTTTCTGTAATTCCTTTTCTGGGTGCTCCCATCGTCATGAGTCTGGCCTTCCTGGCACCCCATCTTCACATATTGTAATATATACTGTGTAATTGTCACTATTTAATGTTACGAAATATATACTGTATTCGTTATTAGGTTTGAATTGATACTGATGTATTTTTTATTTTAGTACAACTCCAAGTACTGTATAGCCTATGAGGCTTTTAGATAACCTAGTTGCAAATACAATTGCATACAGTAATTTGTTGTAGGAAGCATATCGTAAATATACACATACAGGTCAATATATCCATTATAATAGCTTTGCCCCATGGAACCATAGATTTGTAGTTTAGTTTCAAGAGCCCACAAACTGTACTCCCGATAAGCTACAAGCAGAACTTTGTAACATTATAAAATTTACGTCATGGAATGGGTACCCTTTAAAAGTTGTTAACCATGTACTCAAATTAAATGAACTTAAGTGTATACATAGGCCTACTGATGATAGCTTGATTAAGAGTTGGGTTAGGAAAGGCATGTGAAACCATTTTTACATAGATGCTTAAACAAAGTAAAGAAAAACCTAGTTAAAGAGGTAAAATTCATACCATATGGCAGTACAAAAGTGTCTCTCATTTTATATCTAGCTCTTCTTCTCATACCTCTCATTACTGTGTATCACTTCTTGTTACGTTGTGTTGTTACAATAAACATAGTACCCACCTACAGCTACAGTTGTTTGTGCATTATTTATACCTTGATGTTGAACCATCACACTGGCGACGAAGATTTAATTTAATTCACTTTGACGATTCGGAATACGTGTTGGAAATTATGGTTAAAGCATGGAGATCTTACCTTCCTTTCCGACTTTTGATTTACACGCTGATGGGGTGCTTGCCCAAAGATGGGAGAAGTGGATCGAGAAGCTCGAAATCTTGTTTGTGGCAATGAACGTCACAGACAAAAAGCGCCAGCGAGCGTTACTTCTGCATTATGCTGGGGACTGCGTCTACAATGTTTTCACGACAATCAACGACACTGGCGACACATTTACGACCACCAAGGGGAAGTTTAAAAAGTACTTCGAGCCCAGAAAAATTATTGCATATGCCATATATACATTCCGACAATTGAAACAAAGCCGGGACGAGAAAATGGATGCATTTGTCACTCGGTTGAGACAAGCTGCCCAACATTGCAATTTTGCAGACGCAGATGCGGAGGTGAAGAATCAAATAATTCAGAACTGTGCTTCTCAGCGACTCCGACGCAAAGCTCTAAAGGATACAACGCTGACGCTCACAAAACTAATCGAGGAGGCTAGAGCTATCTGAGCAACATGCCAAAGACATTGAAGGAGAATCAAGTAATGCTGTAGCAGCCTCAGGTAGGCAGTATTCGCTATTTCCAGCCTTTACAAATTCAATTACAAAATTTATTGGCATATGCTCAGATACAACCCTGTTCTCAATATTCATAAATGTAATAATATTAAAATAATTTACATTCGTCAATATATAATCCACTACACTTTTTCCCTGATAATTTATGAATGTGAATGCTTTGGATAATTCTCTGCATATCCTGCCATTAACAATTCTTAACTTAGTTTCTTTACAAAAATTTAATAATTCTTTACCATATCCATTTACCACTTTATCTTCATTAATTCTACACGGTAATTCTATGTCTACATTATACACCTGTGTGTCCCAGTCAGTCGGGCACTCATCGTTAGTAATATAATCATTTTCATTCCCTGTTCTACCATTAAAACCACCCATTACGATGATTTTATCTTTCTTAAAATATGAGCTAAAGTATGAGTATTCGTTGGATAATATTTCAAATAAATTGCCATTGACAGAATATTGTGAGCCAGTTGGATGGCGGTACACGATAGCCACGATTATATGGTCTGGATAGTTAAAATCGATTTTGATGCGAAGCCAAATAATATTTTCGGATGAACTAGGTAATTCTTCAACAAAAAAATGTGATTTAAAATTGAAGAATACCTCCGGAGTTCCGTTCGGTATTTGAGCGTTTACTTTTCAGTTTCCAAAAACATTCATAATCATTTATAATCTTTGCTTCAATTGAATTCAATTCAATTTTTATTCCGTCCATATAAATGGAAAATATATTGAGTACATTTCATTTACAATAATAAATTTTAAAATACATTAAAATTACAGAATAAGACATTAAAATACAACACCAGATTCACAAACAACACTAATGCTCTGTGGGATAAAATGTGATATATATAGCATAAAAAATACATCAAAAATTCCTAAAAATTAAATAAAAATTTCTATACTGTACTGTGACTACTTTCCAAAAAATCTGATGAAATTTATATATTTATTTTGAATTCTAAATTTATTCATTATATAATCTAATTGAATAAGGTACAAATGATTTGTTATATCTCTCAGTTCTACATTTAATGGATCTATACAGATTGTTTCTCTTAGAACGTAACTTGCAGTAGTTATTATACAGCGGGTGTTTTACATCCTTAAGAATATTAGTGGTTTTGGAATTGATACGTTTATGACAAATTTCCATCAATGAATAATTCTATTCCCGTGATTTTACTGGATTTCTTCAGAATACGTTGTATGGAAGTTTTTTCTACTTCTCTACATTTACCATACCAGGCAGCACAACAGAAAGCAATGAAACTTTCAACAACAGCAGTATAAAATAAGTTTAAAATTGACTTGGCAACTCCAAATTTACCGAATTTCTTAAGGAAGAACAGTCGCATGTTACCTTTACTAATAGTACTTTTACTTTGTTCAACCCAATATAATTCATCATCAATGATGACACCACGGTATTTATAATTGTTAACGGTTTCGATCATGGAGCCGTTTAGATAGAGTGGTTCAAGAGGAAATGAATTTTTCCTAAAATCAAATATCATCTCTCGGGTTTTCTTTTCGTTCACAATAAGGCTATTTTCTTTGCACCACTTAGAGAAAGCATATACTTCTTCGTGATATTGCATTTCAGAGTGTCTGTCATTCAACAGACCAACAATTGCTGTATCATCAGCATATTTAGATAGTAAACATTATTTGCACTTGACCTACAATCATTTGTATATAAAATGTATAACAATGGACTGAGTACACAGCCTTGCGGTGTTTCTGTATTAGTAGTTATAACATGAAAAACTTATGAAATCAAAATTTTGTAAATATGACACTAATATTAATATCGTTAATTTTATCAATAAATCCATGTATATTCCAGAAAATTAAGAAAATTCAATTTTCTGATAGAGGTGTTGTCATAATTTATATACATGTTAACATTAACATCGTCTTTTGTGTTATTATTGTGTTTATCTTTACTATTTTTAACATTATCTTCATTGTCAATAGTTGTGTTATCATTATATTTACTATCCTTATCATCGCCGTTTTTGTAATTTTGTTATATTATGAAATTGAATGTATTACTTTTCAAACTGAGAAGTCTATTGAAGTAACAAATTAAGTAATACGGTATATAAGGAGTATAATAGTCCTACTGTGTTATTCTATCTTCCACGGTCATATTCATGGATTAAGTTCCTGGAATCCAGAAACCAATCTGTCTGTATAAAAGTTAATATAGAATCTCTTACCGGTATAGGCCTATATAAGTTCCAAATAACAGCTTGTGCACTACTCTATTAAAACCTTACAGAGTTGTATAATAAAATGACTTCTTAATTGAGAAGAAACACCGCCTTAGGCTGTAGGTGTGCCGTTCGCTATTTTTTTTCCGTACATAACTTGGGGACCCCTCATGAATTATTCATTAACTCAGTAAATTTGTTCAGATCGTCGTCTTCGAGACCGTGGGTTGAGGCTCCAAAATCGGCTTAGTTTACAAATTCGGTGACCCACCGATCCGCGCTACTAGGCATTCGCACAAAAATGTCAATATACTATTTTATTGAAACATAATATAATTGTCGGCAATCGTAAATTTGGGGAAACTGTAACCAAAAATGAGAATTTATCTCCGAAAAAATAATGTCGTTCTCGAAAGCAGTACCCAAACACACCACACTTACCATACCTGTTAAGCATTGATGAGGCGCTATTAGCCAATCACAAACGTTCTTGTAAACTCGGTAACTAATGCAAACAATGTCGCGAGGAAAGTGACAATGTGTAGCCATTTGGACGAAAGTTCTCCGGTTTTAGTGGAATATTTCAATATGATATAAGTATACCAGCCTTTAAATAAAATACATTGGTAATAGTTGTAAGATTTTAGAGGTAGTAAATTGCATTTCCCGTCTTCTGTCGACTCTCATACCGTAGTTTTTTAAGCCAAAGTCGACCGTGCTGTACTGAATGTGTATTGTATTACTTGTCTAGGCCTACATATGCATAGTAGGAAGGGCAAGAAGTAATGTTCATCGACTTTGAATGAGACAGGAAATTCCTGTAAATATATAAATATATTTTGATTCTATTTGGAATTGCTTTTTGTTGTTTTTTTTTTGTTGTTTTTTGTTTTCGTTTTTTGTTTTTTTTCTATAATTAAAAAAATGTACATTTTAAAAGAAAACTGAGGCTGAATTACTTCAAAGAATAAGAATACATTGAGGCTGATGTAAAATTTCAAATGTTTTTATTTGCATGCAATGTAAATAAATAACATTAATCAGTATTTCTTGCCATGACTGTTGATTTTTGTTTAACTGCTTGAAGACCTTGATAATATGGACTGAATTAATGAATAAAAGTAAAGCAATTGATGATTCCAATAAGGTGAAACA